>NC_080420.1:125034957-125339957 GCF_029873635.1 Malania oleifera | reverse complement strand
TGCGTACACCAACCAACTCGCTATCATGTGGCACGACCCCTAACAAATGTTCACACATAGTACGTAGTGTGAGACGTCCCTAACGGTCTATAGGTCCCTCTACTGGCCCAAAAGTACGACCAGTGACGAGGCTCCCACAAATCGACAGCCTGAACAAAACTGCGACGTCTTGGAATGTGATGGTTGCCTCCCATGCGGTAGGTGGAACGTGTGCATCTCAGGTCTCCATCGCTCCACCAAAGCTCTCACGAGATGCCAATATAGCTGGATATGGGTAATCCTATATATACTGTAGAACACAGCATCGCGTATCCATCGAACAATGTGGTCATCTGCCTCCAACCATTGCTCAGCAAAATGCGTGCCCCCTCGGCAAAATAAGGGGTCAGCGTGACCATTTTCCCATGCTTGGCTCAACCAGTGATCTTCGCCCATCATCAATACGCTGCAATCACTCGGCCTTGGATTAATCCTGCAAAATGCACCAGCGGAGTACAGTTAATATATAAAAAACAAAAGGAAGCAAAAGGAAAAGGGGCTCATAATGTGGCAAAAAGGGCAGGCCTTGTAGCTACAGTTTACTATATATGGCATTTTAGAAATAAATGCTTGTTTAAGAAAGTTGATACTCCCACAGAGGGTATTATCAAGGTTATTCAAACCCATGTATTTAGAACCCTATATAATAATTTCCCAAATCTGATACACTCTGGGAATAGGAATGCTCTTCTGGTGGATGGATAGAAAATCGCTTACATGAGGTCATAGAAGGAGCGCATCAGATACACCTTTCATTTTATAATAAGGGGTGGACTAGAAGCACTTCAGATACACCTTTCTGGTTGGTAGATTGTGTTGATGCCAAACCTGGTTTGCTATAATTATAAATTTTTGGGGATCTACTCTGATCAGTAATTTCAGAGTTTATTTTTTAGGTAGATTTGGATAAAGCTTATGATCAAAATCAGTATAGACGACTCCAGACTCAGTTATGCAAACAAAATTGGCTGAAGCGCTAGCTATTGAGTCAAACTGAATTTTGGATGATGCTGGTCCTAGTCCTGTATTCAATTGTGGGGTGGAGTGATTCAATTGAATTCATGTTTGATAGGGTTGATAATACAGATCTTGTTTGCTATATATATGAAATAAGGATGCTACAGTCTCTTTTAATCACGGCTGGAAGCAACACAGCTGTAAATTAACAACATTGAATTTTGGAGATAACTAAATAGGAAACAACTGGAACACTCTGAAGTAACAATTTAGCTATATCCTAAAGACAGCCTTGATTTCTGTGTGGGCTCATCACAGATCTCTAAAGCATTGTTATGGAAGCTCAGTCCGGTCGTGCTATAATTATGAAGAATGGACAGTTGGAAGCATCATCACAACTGTAACTCAAAGACAGCACTGAAATGTTGGAGATGACTCTAAATGGACTCGGAAGCATCAATATGGATCCCAGGTTAGATAACAATGTAAATGTTCTTTTGCTATCCTACATTTACATTTATTATGATTCATATATATGGAAGTTATGTTAGATAGGCTATCGATTTAGCTTTTCATGGTATTCTTATGCAATTATGATTGGGACTTTATATTTGTCCCCTCTAGGTATGCCTAGAGTACGTTTTTCTCCTTTGGGTATCCCCTTTGCTACACGTGCTCTTCTTCCTACCTTCCCTTGCACCCATTTCATTGTGTATATGTAAACTCCTAGGGAGACATTTATGTCGAGCATATGCAGGATTTGCTTGCAAAATCGGCAATGAGGATGTTGGCCAGTACGCCTCATGCATAATCGAATGAAAATTTGTGGCATATGTCGCATAGTTCTTGGCAGTGCTCCAACATGACTTAACATACTAGACCACGTTGAGTCATGTCTCTGCATATGTAGCGAGAAGGTGGGAGCAGGGAAAGTGTAAAGCTTGCCACTTCCCACATGAGCATTCGTGCCTCTGAATGCTCAAAGTTTGGACGTTATTCCCTTTATGTTGCTCCAACTGTGCGGTTGTGATGCTAAAACTACCCCTAGATCGGTTGAACGTTGTGACTCGATGTCTGGTCGCCTTCAGCTTATTTCTTTCCATCGCTAGTAAGATATGCAGAGTGAATGCATTTCTTCCAAATATTGTGTTATGAGCAGCCTCCCATCGGCTATTGAAATAATATTCAATGCGATAAAATGTTAGTTGCACAAGGTCCGTTATTGGGAGGCTACGAGCGCTTTTCAGGACAATGTTGAAACATCCCCCAAAATTAGTGGTCATGTTCCCATACCTTTGTCCACCGTCGTGGCACTAAGTCTACATATGAGGAGGGATCTGATCAAAAAATGACTTCGCTGGTTCCCCACCCTCACCGAATATCCTCTTCATCAACATGTCAAATTTTCTTACCTAATGTTCCTTTCCCACTCGCTCAATCATATGCTTAAAATTGACACTGTGTATTTTCGTACTAAAGTTGTTGATCACGTGTCGAAGGTAGAATCGGTGGTCGACACGTGGTGGTTGCCAATCAAGATTTTGTTGCACTGCAGTAAGAATTCCTGAATGCCGATCTGATATAAGGCAAATGTCGCCCCTATCAATAATGGAACGAAGACGACGCAGAAACCAATTCTATGTGTTCAAGCTTTCCTATTGGACAACTGCAAATATAAGGGGAAATATTTGCCTATTTGCATCCAAACACGTCACAATTAGAAGTCTACCCCTATACTTACCGTACAAGTATATCCCATCCACACATATAATGGGAAAGTAATGACAAAAATCCTGAATAATAATAATATTTTATTATAAAATAATAATAAAATAGGAAAAAACTCACTACTTAGATACACTGTCCCTGCCTCTACAACTATTCATAGATTGGTCTTTCCCTCTACAGCTGAATACAGCTCATTAATTCCCCACTCATCAACTCCCCGCCATTTGATAATCCTAAATGGATAAGAATTTTGAATCCTTCAAAAGTCAAAATCTTGTCATGTATAATAGTAAAAGATATTGACACGTATTCTCTTAATTACACTTTACTTCTAACTGCCCACTTAATTTGATTGTACTAAAAAACAATCCATGTATCTTTTCCCTTTTGTAATTCAGTACTTCATGAGCTACAAATAGAAACCAGAGAGACCAGGGAGGAAAACAGTAGTAGTGAATGTGATCAACACATAATATATATAACTATATGGCTCCTCCTCCTCCTCGACTTCTCAGAGTCCGTGCAACTGCCATCTTGTTCATCACTATTATTATTGCATCAGGTAACTAGCATCTCTTTTCTTTCTTTCCTTTTCATAAATTTCTTTGTCATGGTTGCTTAATTCTTCAAGCACGCACTGCTTTGTATTACAGTAGTATGTGTACTAGGAATAATATAATGAGCTTCTACATCTTCTGATGATATATATGCACGAGTACTGCAGAGGCTTTGTGTGTTTATTTATAAGATCAGTGACTTCAAAATTAAAGTGACGTGGGATCATTTTTGTTAAAAATGGAGAAGAATAATTTTTCAATATTGATTATTGTTTATAATACAAGGATTACAAGGGTATATATACATAAGAGAATTAGAAAAAATGGAAAGTAAATATTGTATTAAAATGGAAAGTGTATATATCTCTAATACTCCCCCTCAAGTTGGAGCATGGAGATCCGTAATGCCCAACTTGCGTGATAAGGTTTTGAAATATCGACGACCCAAAGCTTTGGTGAAGATATCGACAAGCTGACTGTGGGTAGGAATATGCTTAGTGAAGAAAAGGCCAACCCATAACTTTTTCACGAACAATATGACAATCGATTTCTATATGTTTGGTACGTTCGTGGAAAATAGGATTCTGGGCAATGTGAAGAGCTGCTTGGTTGTCACAATATAAGAGCATAGGCTGAGAATGTGGTATGCCAAGATCATGTAAAAGAGTTTTGAGTCATGTAAGTTCACAGGTAGTGGAAGCAAGTGCCCGGTACTCAGCTTCAGTGGAGGAGTGAGAGACGGTAGTTTGTTTCTTAGTGCGCCAGGAAATTAGACTAGTGCCCTATTAAATGAAAAAACCAGTGGTGGAGCGGCGAGTGAGTGGACAACTAGCCCAATCCGAATCAGAATAAGTTGAGACTTGAAGAGTGTTGGTAGCAGGAAAAAATAAGCCATGACCTGGAGATGCCTTAATATATCGAAGAACACATATAGCAGCATCATAATGTGATTGTTTAGGTTGGTGCATAAATTGACTGAGAATGTTGACTGGAAATACAAGGTCGGGATGAGTGATGGTGAGATAGATCAAACGTCCAACGAGTCGCCGAAACGAGCTTGGATCGGAGAGGAGAGCACCATCAGAGGTTCATATTTTGTTCCATGGGAAAGCGAGCAAGACGAGCACCCAGATGACCACTAGTAGTGAGGATGTCAAGAGCATATTTGCGTTGGTTGAGAAAAATGACAGTGGGAGAGAGCAACTTCAAGGCCAAGGAAATATTTCAATTTTCCAAGATCCTTGAGTTTGAATTTCTGAGCGAGCATGACTTTGAAAGTGCTAATAGCGGAGAAATCATTGCCTACCATGAGAATGTCATCAACATAAACAAGTATAAGAGTAAAAGACTGGCCCCGAGAGTGGGTGAAAAAAGAGTGATCGCCTGAGATTGGGTGAAACTGCAACAAGTAAAATAGAAGATAATTTAGAGAACCAATTGCGAGAAGCTTGCTTGAGGCCATAGAGGGATTTCTGAAGATGACAAACACGAGTCTCCCCCTGTTTGCAATAACCCCGGGGGGGGAGATCATATAAACCTCCTCATCGAGGTCACCATGGAGAAAAGTGTTGTTGACGTCCAATTAAAGGAGATACCAATTCCAAGCGGCCGCCACTGCAAGAACACACATGACAGTAACGAGTTTAGCAACAGGAGCAAAAGTATCATAATAATCCAAACCTTCTACCTGAGTGTAGCCCTTGGCCACCAAGTGAGCTTTGTGTCGCTCTATGGATCCATCAGCCCGGAGTTTTGTTTTGAACACCCATTTACAACCAATTGATTTTTTTTCAGGTGGAAGGTGTTGAAGAACCCATGTATTATTGGTTTCTAAGGCTTGGATTTCAGAAGTCATGGCATCACACCAATGGGAGTGTAGCACAGCCTGAGAATATGAGGTGGGTTCGGGATGTTGAGACATAACAGAAAGAAAAGCCAAATGTAAAGTAAAGAAACGATGGTAAGATAAAAAGGAGGAGAGACAATGAATCATACCTGAGGGACATCTTGAAACTTGTGAAGCCGTGGAGGACTTTGGTAAAGTAGGGCAGATATAATCACCTAAGTGAGAGGGATGTGTGACAGCTCATTTGGGCGGTGAAGAGGTGGGTAGAGGGGGTGGTGGGGGGTGGAGGAGAAGGGGGTGAGGGTGGGGGTGTCGGGGAGGGGACCAAGGGAGAAGGAGAGAGAGATGAGGGGATAGGGTTAGGTGTGGGTGGTGGAGAAGGTAAAGTGCAGGAAGGATGTATATCAGGAATAGGAAGAGGAATGACTGGAGAAGATGTAGGAGTTTGAGAGATGAGATGATAGGGAAAAACATTTTCTTCAAAAGTGACATCACAAGAGATGAAATTTTTTTTGTTTTTAAGATCGTAGACACGATGAGTCTTATGATGAGTAAGATAACCTAAGAAAACACATCAAAGAGCACAAAGATAAAATTTATCACAATGTTGGTGAGTAGTTTGGGCATAGCACAAGCACCCAAACACTCGCAAGTGTGTATACAAGGGCGGTTTCTGAAAAAGAAGTTCATAAGGGGACTTATGATTGAGGCTAGGTGAAAGAGTGCGATTAATTAAATAGGTGGCTGTGAGAATGCATTCACCCCAAAAGGAAACAGGAAGATTGGCTTGAAAACGTAAACACCGAGCCATATTAAGAAGATGACGATGTTTACGTTCGGCAACACCATTTTGTTGTGGTGTATCCACACATGTGCGCTCGTGAAAAATGCCTTGATCATGGAAAAAAGTTTGAAGCGGGGTGGATAGAAATTCTCGACCATTATCAGTGTGTACATGCTTAACAGTGCAATTGAAATGATTTTTGACCATGGCGCAAAAATTTTTAAAGTAAGTGAAAGTATCAGATTTCATGCGCATAAGATAGACCCATGTAGCACGTGAGTAGTCATCCACAATTTTTAAAAAGTAATGTGCACCAAAAAGTGAAGCAGTAGGATAACCACCCCATATATCATAATAAATCTGATTAAAACAAAATGTGCTCTTATGTGTGTTCAAGGAAAAAGGTAAACAAGTGTGCTTTGCTCTAGCACAAACATCACAAGGCAAATAAGGAGAAGAAATATTTAAGATTTTCGGCATACATGAAATGGAAGAGTGACCGAGACATTGATGCCAAAGAGTAGTGTCAGAAACACGTTGAGAGTGGAAAACTGAGGCGGAGGGGGGTTTATAGTGGTAAAGCCCATCCCGTACTTCACACGTTCCAATCAGCCTCCTTGTTGATAGGTCCTGAAAGACACAAAAGGTAGGAAAAAATATAGTAACACAATTGAGATCAGTGGTAAGTTTGCTGATGGATAATAAGTTAAATTTAAATGAAAGCACATAAAGAACATTAAAAATAGAGAAATTAGGAGAAAATCGCATAGTGCCCATATGAGTTACAGGAACAATGTCACCATTTGGAAGCTTAATGGGGCATGGCTAATTGAGAAGCTGAATATTATCAAGAGAAGACAAATTGGAAGTCATGTGATCGGATGCACCTGAATCAACAATCCATTCAGTGTTAGAAAGAGAAGTAGAATGACAAGAGGCGAGGTTACCAGCAAAATTGATAGAGTTGGTGTTCAAGGGTGAAAAAGGATCCAAGAGTCGACGATATTGTTTGCTGGTGAGACCAGGGATAGCAATCTAAGAAGTGGTTGAAGAAGCGGTGACAGTATGTGCCGCCATTGAAAAACCAGATGCTTCCATGATGTTAGATCAGTTCAGTTCAGAAGAATCAAGCCGCCGAATTGGGTCAAATCTAAGTTTTGCAACGACCAAAAATATAAACCTTCAATTTAATAGTCGTCAAGTGTAGAGAAGCCGAAGGTGTCGTCGGAGTGTTGAGACCACGAAGGCGAGCCGAAACCGGAGATGGTCAATCGAAAAAACTGCCAAAGAAGATGGGCATCAGAGAAGAAAACACGACTGAGATAATTCCAAAGATGGGAAAGAAGACCCAGATAACTGAGGAATGATGGAGACGAGACTTTGTCGGGCTGAGAACAGCCGAAAGACTGAGAGATGATGAACCAACGAATACCAGAGATGCTGGAAATTTGTTGGAGCTCCGTTGGAAGGCTGCCGGAGAGGACGAGGAGCGATGGCGGATGCAGCAGTGTCTGGCCACTAGGGACAAGGGTAGGGAGATAGCCTTGGATGAGGAGGTCTTGCTGGGAAGAGATGTGATATTGCAACTACTGCTAAAATTAGAAGAAGAAACCAAGAAGGCTTCCGTTGCGGCTCTCGCCGAAAAAGATGGAGGTAACGAGAATGACACCGGAGAAGACGAGAGACCCAAGAGATGGCCAAAAAATCGACGAGGGTATAGCTGCTGTTGAAGTTCTTGAGCGGACGACAGTGACCGCAAAGGATCCAAGAGTCGAAGCTACAAGCAGAGATGTCGCCAGAGAAGGCAACCCGAGACTACTGCGAGTGCCAAAGATGACGACGGTTGAAACAAAAGACGAGCGGAGACGCTGAGATGAGCCGGAGATACTGGAGAGATGAGAGCCAGAGAATAGAGATCCACAGTGGAATGCCGAAAATCTGAGAGACGAGGATAATTAAAGAAGAACCAGAGAGCGCCGAAGAAGCACTAGCCAGGACTGAGAGCGGACACTGAACCGAACGCGAACGTCGAAGATGCACCAGTCGAAGATGACTGTCAGAGAAGATAGGAGAACCTGAATAGAGAGATGTGAGGACGAACTGAGATGTAGGGAGCTGCCGGAGAATGATGCCGCGATCGGGTTCAGAGAGAGAGGAGAGCGTACGCCGGTGACTATGACAAGCCGGAAACTGGAGGAAACAGGAGAACAATGGAGCGGCGGCGCCCAAAAAAAGAAAAAAATTTAAGAAACCCTAAGCTCTAAAAATGGAGAAGAATGATTCAATATTGATTATTGTTTATAATACAAGGATTACAAGGGTATATATACAGAAGAGAATTAGAAAAAATGGAAAGTAAATATTGTGTTAAAATGGAAAGTGTATGTATCTCTAATAATTTTAAATAAGATTATTTTTAGTATTATGTGGCAAAATCTTAATATATACAATGCATTTGTGCATTGTGGTAGAACCCAAACTGGAAATAAAAATGAATGATAAATGCGAATGTCCATTGGAGACTTATTAGAGGTAGACTAAATTGCAAAAATTATGTTACTAATTATCTGCCGGACCCTCGTCACCAATCTGTTTCCACCTCAATCCCAACCAAAATCCTAACCATGCCACCATTTTCTCCCCCAAAACTCACAAAACCCCGAGCAGAAAACCCCTAGCTCCGGCTGCCACCCTGCCGCTCTCCTCGGCCACCGACGTCTGCTCACTCGCGGCCACGCTCGCCGTCATCGGCGGAGACTCCGTGGCCGCGCTGGCCGCGACGATCTCCCTCGCTGATCCCCAGCGGCGGCGGCGACAAGGAGGTCGTGAAGGAGTACTTCGACAACGCGGGATTCCATAGGTGGAGGAGAATCTACGGAGATGCCGATGATGTTATCAGAGTACAGCTCGATATAAGGCTTGGACACGCGAAGACCGTCGAGAGTGCTGTGCAGATGTTGACGGAAGAAGGGTCGATTGAAGGTGTTACCGTGTGCGATGCGGGTTGTGGGACTGGCTCGCTTTCGATTCCTCTGGCTAAGCGAGGGGCGATTGTTTCAGCGAGTGATATCTCCGTCGCTATGGTTGCTGAAGCCGAGAAGCAAGTAAGCTTTAACCGTTGTTGTTAAAAATGTATTATTATTATTATTATTATTGATTAAAAAAAAAATGCAAAGAAAAAAAAAAAAGGTGGTATGCGTGGCTAATGTGAGCAAATTTCACAAAGGGAAGGTTTTTCCAGATAGAAACAGGGACATTTTTATATTTGTACTATTTTCTTAACAAATTGTGAGATGATTTTTTTTTTTATGTTGGTTGCTCATCAAATTTTATCATTATTTTGATATTTTGAAAGAATAATTCATGAATTTTATTTTATTTTTTAAAAATTACATTTGGAAACATGACTTTCAAATCATGGATTTAGGTTCACGTGAACTTAAACAAATTTCAATACTATATTATATCTTATCTAAATTTAATATAATTTTAAGTTCAATACTTTTCTAAACATAAGATTAGTATTTTTTTTATATATATATTTTTTATTAGTACGAGCTATGTGCTCATGTGGTCACATAATATATGATAACAAAAAGCATAAAAATTATATTAATAACTTGCTGTCCAATTGTACAATGTAATTCAATGTAATACTATTTAGTTTGTGGGATCTTAAAAAGTTGTAGCTTTTGAAACAAATGTATTTTTAGGGAATTGAAGTCTTATAGGACCATACTCTCCCTTAAATTTAAACTTATTTAAAGTAAATAGAAAAGTATTCTTTTTCCTTAAACTTTTATTGCGCGACCTAAAATCATTTACTGTAAGGTTTTTTATATGGGTAGAGATTTCATTTTTTGGACTTGAATTTATTCAAATTTGTACAAAATTCAGTATATGATTTAAATTATATTTTGCGTACATCCTATGTTGACTTTGGTGTGATCCCAAGAGGAAGAGTGAATTGGATACTTAAAAATTTTAGGTCAAATAACCAGCAGCAGTAAACCATAATCTAAGGTCTTTACTAAGCATTTCCAATTCAATAGATACTCATGCGTTTAGATTGGCTAGGCAGATAAAGCAGTTCTAGTATTACACAAGCAATCACAAAATTGTAGTAAAATGTCTATGCAAAGAATTTAGCAAATACAAAATAAACAAGCAAGCACCAAATGTAAAGACAATAAAGGCACAATGACACGCGATATGTTATCAAAGTTTAACAACTGTACTTACGTCCCCGCCTCAAGTTGACAAGTAAAAGGATTCCACTAAAACTCACTTCATGAGTGGAGCGACACCGATTACAATATCTTTTCCTTATTGGGCAAGTTAGATTAATAAGGTCGACCCCAACCTTTACAAACAATCCTTACGAGTTAGATTAACACCCCCTCAAGCCACACCTAAATTACAATCGATTCTTACGGGCTAGATCAACACCTCCTCAAGTCATGTCTGTCACAATATAAACTTTGTGAACAATTAAAGGTGCTTCTATACTAAGAAGATACGTACACCAATGAGCACAATACAATTAATACACTCACAGATGATAAGATTTTATGCTCAGGTGAGATAAGGTTAAGCTATATGTCAACTCTCAACCAATGTGTATATATATTTGTATATACGTGAGAGTGATACCTTTGATTCAAGATAATATATATTCAAAAAATGAATAATCAAAGGACCTTGGAAATCCTAAGCAAGTGTCCCAAAAATATTTTATTGAATATTAAGCACAATAAATACTAGGGTTTAAGCTTGCAAAGATTTTATCAAAAGAATAATATGCAAGCTTCTAGATCTTGCTATATGGATGCTAAGATTCACAAGCAAAGATTAGCATTTCCCAATCAAATATTTATCAGTAAAATATAGTGGGAAAAAACTTTAGCTTACTCTCTAGAAATTAATTTCAGATAATGCAGAATGAGAGAGTAATAAGCTTTAAGAGAATGTATGATAATGCACAATAATTAGAAATCAAACTCACTTTCAAATTGCAATTAGTTTGCAAGCAAGGAGTTATAAACAATGATTCTCCTCAAATATAGTTTTTCCAATAAGAGTGTAAGGAGAATGAGTGATATGCTTGAAAGATTTGAAAGAGTGTGAGCAATAGAAGCATAAAAGATTTTAGAGAATCTTTGCTAAAGGTTTTTACTAATCTGTTGTTAATCAGGACAAATGAAAGTGTATTTATAGATGTCCTTAAAAATATTACCTTTGGGGATACGACAATCATTTTTTAAAAATATTAGTAAAAAATAACCCCTTTTAAGCACTTAAAATGCAGTAAAAATTAGGAAACTTGAGAGGTTTGGTCTCTCGGCACTAAGAGTCAGATGCTCGAACACCCTCAACAGCTCACAGCCATTTTCCCATTCGGTTGACCGTGATCAATGTAATGATCCGGAGAATTAAAATTTATTAAAATAATTAGGAAGTATAATAAATGAAATAGATTAATGGATAATAAGGGGAAGAAGGAAGGATTTTTATAAGAATAGCAGGCCTCGTCGACGAATGTCCTGTCTTCATCGATGAGTGACCTTCTGGAGATTGTCGACGAAGTCTGTTCCTCGTCGATGAAGGAATCTTGAGAGAGTAAATTTGAAACTCTGAATTTCGTTGATGAATGTATCTTCTCCTCAACGAAGTCTCTTCAGTGCCTCGTCGACAAACCTACGTGTCTCGTCGATGAAGCCCTGCCTATAAATAGAGTTTTCTTCATTTCAATGAGAGAAATCGAGATCCTTCTTCTCTCTCTCTCTCTCTCTCTCTCTCTCTCTAAAACGGTTTTCTAGCCTTCTCTCTTCGATTTCAGGCTGGATTTGATCCAATTTGATGATCTGGAACCACCACGACATTTGTAGGATCGTTCTCTGTAAGGCTCTAGGAGCTGATCGTTGGTTTGAGAGGTTTAGGAAACATCCCAAAAATAGGGTAAGTAAGTTATTTTGGGAATTTCTTAACAAATATTGTTATTTGGAGCTTAGGAAGTATTAAATAAGTATTTTTCTTAAGATTTAAGTTAGTTGGAGTTTATTTTAATTAAACTAAGAATTTTGGATTTAGGTTCCAAGTGAATGTGGGTATCAGTTTGGGGATCCTGCTAGCGTAGTTTAGAAGTCAGGTAAGGGAAAATTATATATTAAATCAGGTTTTTATGAATTAAATAAAATGGACCATGTTATATGCATATGTATATGAGTTTTCATTTGGGTATAAAATGTCAATCATGTAAATTATGTTTTCTGAGCTTGGGACTGCTTATTTAGCTATATATATGTGAAAATAAACTAATGAAAGTGAAAGGTATTTTCTGGGAAATTATGTAAGAAATGAAAAGTATGTTCAGTATATAAACGTTAAATGTGGGTTGGCTTATTTTACAAGAAATATGTATGAATTTTACCATTAAATTGTGTGGCATGAGTAAATGTAAATTCTGTGCAAATAGATGTTAAATGTATGAGATGTAGACTAAGTAAGTAAAGTATTAAGAATAAAATATGTTATGGACTATGTTACTTATGTATGTTAATGCAACCATGTAAATGTAAGACAATTTAAAAGAGTCATGTTAGCAGATTCTAACACATTTCTATGTAAACTAACTGATGAAAGCTAAAATGAGTTGTAGACTAACTGATGATGGTTAAAGACCAACTGTAGTACGAATGAAAGAAAGAAAAATGCAATGTAATGACAATGAAATGATAATGGAATGAAATGTGAAATGTGAACGATATAAATGGAAGAGTCATTTAAAGTGAAATGTAATGTTATGTTTAAGCTATGAATGTGAATAGATATGAATGGTTGAATAATAACAGAAAGAATAATGTATTATGTTATTAGAAGTATTTATGCTATTAGAATATGTTACGTTTGGGTGAGGCGTACTCTTCGCTTGAGGGCTTGCTGAGAAAGGCGAGTGCGCTAGTAACTTCAGATGTGGCAGTAGCTGCATAACGTACTAAGGCAGAGTGAACCTACTTATATGGGCGGATAGATTCCCCATCCTTGGGGCCTTCACTAGTAAACTTTTGTTGAACTATGTGAGTATGAGATCAATCTAATACCTGAGGGCTTACTGAGTAAGGTGAGTGCCCTAATATGCTTTAGTTATGACCTTCTGGTTGCCAAATGTATCAGAGTAGAGGGGTGCTACTTGTATAGACGAGTAATCACCCCTATCCTTAGATAATCTCGTGGGTTAAATATATTACATGTGTTTGATTAGGCTAAGAGAATGATTTCAGTGTTTATGGAAGTGTTTTGCAAATGTTATGAAAATGATATTTATAAATCTCATGTTAGTCACACACTGTTTTAATATATTATTATGGTATTATATGTATGGAGATTATGTTTATGTTTTCTGCTGCGCATGTATTGATTTATGGATTATCAATATTTTATTAGGTATAACACACCGAACCACGTTTAAGGGTTTGAAACGTTACATTTTGGTATCAGAGCAATGATTTTGGGATGTTGAGAACTTAGGAATGATTTATACCAGAGTATAGGAACGAATTAGAATGAAAATAGGAGATGGTTAGGTTAGGTGTCGAAAAGTAGGTATAGTGTAGGGAAGTATAGGATTTTGTCTTATAGCTTGGAGGCAGAAATCCCATGGCGAACTTCTGTGATTTTCTTATTCAGTCAACGGTCTCAGAAAACCATAGTAAATCCATCGATAATGATGTTTCTTAGTCGTAAGATTGGTCCTTAGATGGAGATTTTGGTTTTATATTGGATTTAATTTAATGATTATGTTGTTTGAGGTTATGATATGGAATTCTTATCTCTTCTATGTCCTATTTTCAGGATGGATTCTGGAGATGAGAATGTAGAGGTTGAAGGAAGAGAGGATTCAGTGACTTCTAGTGAAGAAGAAATAGATACCTCTAAGGTGTTGCGAGGTATCGCCCATCAGGTTAAGGCAGAGATGAAGAAGGATCCAAAAGAACATAACTGTCCACCTGCAGGACAGGGCTGCAACATTAAGGATTTTATGAGGATGAACCCTCCAGCCTTTACAGGAGGACCCGATACAGTGGTAGTTGAGAATTGGGTACAAGAAATAGAAGAGTTTATGGTCGTACTCGACTGCACGAACGAACAGAAGGTTCGATATGCTGCATTCAAGATGACTAGAGAGGCAAAGCGTTGGTGGCTATCTGCGAAGCTGCTAGAGGATCAGAGGGTCGTAAAGATAGCTCTTACCTAGGAGAGATTCAAGAAGCTGTTCTTTGACAGGTATTCTCCTTCATCTGTCTGAAAAGAAAAGATTAAGGAGTTTACTAATCTGACCCAGGGGGATATGATGGTTGCGGAGTATGCAGCTAAATTTGTAAAATTTTCGTGTTTCGCTCCATTTCTGATCCCAAATGAAGTAAAGAAGGGTAGGAAATTTGAGAAAGGCCTGAGGCGTAGAATCTACGAGCTGGTGGTCAGGTTTTAGGTCCAAAGTTTTTCAAAACTAGTTGATAAGGCCTCGGTGTTGGAGAAGAGTATCCAGAGTAGCACTGAGTCTTCAAAGTAGAAGAAAAGATCTGCACCATCTAGTTTTCAGTCTGAGACCAGTTAAGGATCAGCGAAGAAAGGGAAAGAAGTAGTGGGCTTTGTATGCCCGAAGTGTAATAAGAGGCATAGGGGCAAATGCTGGTTTTGCACTCCGAATTGCTACAGGTGTGGTAAGTCAGGGCATATCAAGAAAGATTATCGGGAACCATTGGCTATGGTATCTGTTCAGAATCAGGACCGGGGAAAACAGCTAGTACTGTTTGGAAGAGGTGCTCCACCCCGACTGTATACACTTCGAGCTAAGAAGGATGCCATCAGAGAAGCAGGCATGAGATTATATTTAAGATAATGATGATTTAATTTAATGAATAATGATTGAATGATTTATATGATGATATGCATGCTAAGTTCTTATAGTTGTAGTTAGCAAATGAATTCAAGTAAAGTGAAAGCATGGTTAGTTAGTAAAATTTCGAGGACAAAATTTCTTAAGGAGGGGAGAATGTAATAATCCAGAGAATTAAAATTTATTAAAATAATTAGGAAATATAATAAATGAAATGGATTAATGGATAATAAGGGGAAGAAGGAAGGATTTTTAGAAGAATAGCAAGCCTCGTTGACGAATGTCCTATCTTCGTCAACGAGTGACCTTCTGGAGATCGTCGACGAAGTCTGTTCCTCGCCGATGAAGGAATCCCAAGAGAGTAAATTTGAAACTCTGAAATTCATTGACGAAGGTATCTTCTCATTGACGAAGTCTCTTTAGTGCCTCGTCGATGAACCCACATGTTTCGTCGACGAAGCCCTTCCTATAAATAGAGTTTTCTTCATTTTAGCGAGAGAATTCAAGATCCTTCTTCTCTCTCTTTGTTTCTCTCTCTAAAATAGTTTTCTAGCCTTCTCTCTTCGATTTCAGGCTGGGGTTGACTCGGTTTGACAATCTGGAACCACCACGAGATTTGTATGATCATTCTCTACAAGGCTGTAGGAGCTGATCGTTGGTTTGAAAGGTTTAGGAAACATCCCAAAATAAGGGTAAGTGAGTTATTTTGGGAATTTCTTAACGAATATCGTTATTTGGAGCCTAGGATGTATTAAATAAGTATTTTTCTTAAGATTTAAGTTAGTTGGAGTTTATTTTAATTAAACTAAGATTTTTGGATTTAGGGTCCAAATGAACGTTGTGGGTATCGGTTTGAGGATCCTACTAGCGTAGTTCAGAAGCCAGGTAAGGGGAAATTATATATTAAATCAAGTTTTTATGAATTAAATAAAATGGACCATGTTATATGCATATGTATATGAGTTTTCATTTGGGTATAAAATGTCAATCATGTAAATTATGTTTTCTGAGCTTGGGGCTGCTTGTTTAGCTATGTATATGTGAAAATAAACTGAAGAAAGTGAAAGGTATTTTTTGGGAAATTATGTAAGAAATGAAGAGTATGTTCAGTATATAAACGTTAAATGTGGGTTGACTTATTTTACAAGAAATATGTATGAATTTTACCGTTAAATTGTGTGTCATGAGTAAATGTAAATTTTGTACAAATATATGTTAAATGTATGAGATGCAGGCTAAGTAAGTAAAGCATTAAGAATAAAATATGTTATGGACTATGCTGCTTGTGTATGTTAATGCAACCATGTAAATGTAAGACAACTGAAAAGAGGCATGTTAGCAGATTCTAACACATTTCTATGTAGACTAACTGATGACAGCTAAAAAGAGTTGTAAATTAACTGATGATGGCTAAAGACTAGTTATAGTACGAATGAAAGAAAGGAAAATGCAATGTAATGACAATGAAATGATAATGGAATGAAATGTGAAATGTGAACGATATGAATGGAAAGAGTCATTTAAAGTTAAATGTAATGCTATGTTTAAGCTATGAACGTGAATAGATATGAATTGTTGAATAATGACAGAAAGAATAATGTATTATGTTATTAGAAGTATTTATGCTATTAGAACATGGTACAACTGGGTGAGGCGTACTCTTCGCCTGAGGGCTTGCGTAGAAAGGCGAGTGCACTAGTAACTTCAGATGTGGCAGTAGCTGCATAATGTACTAGGGCAGAGGGAACCTACTTGTATAAGCGAGTAGATTTCCCTATCCTTGGAGCCTTCACTAGTAAACTTTTGTTGAACTATGTGATTATGAGATCAATCTAATACTTGAGGGCTTACTGAGTAAGGTAAGTGCCCTGGTATGCTTTAGTTGTGACCTTCTGGTTGCCAAATGTATCAGAGCAGAGGGGTGCTACTTGTATGAGCGGGTAATCACCCCTATCCTTAGGTTATCTCGTGGGTTAAATCTATTGCATGTGTTTGGTTAAGCTCAGAGAATGATTTCTGTGTTTATGGAAGTGTTTTGCAAATGTTATTAAAATGATATTTATAAACCTCATGTTAGTCATACGCTGTTTTAATATATTGTTTCTTCCTTTACTGAGATGTGTATCACCCAAATATGATTCTTTCTTTTTTAAGACATCCTCGAGGTCGGGCCTAGAGAGCTCAAGGGTTTAGAGTTTTTTTAGGATTGTAAAGGAAAAGGGTATTTTTTTTATTTATATACTATGGGGATTGTATAAAGTTTAAGTTATGTTTTATGTTGTTATGTTTTAAGTCTGTTGAAGAAGGAATGATTGTGAATACTTAAATGTATTGGAGATACGTGAATATATGGAAATGCGGGTGAAGAATGGTCAATATGGATTGTAGAAAGGAATTAGTAAACTTTGGTATTATGGTATTATATATATAGAGATTATGTTTATGTTTTCCGCTGCGTATGTATTAATTTATGGATTATCAGGATTTTATTAGGTATAACGCACTAGATCGGGTTTAAGGGTTCGGGATGTTATAGTCAAAGGCCAGTCGGTTGAGCTAGGCGATTTTACAAAGCTTTGAGCTTTCAGTCACCCGGTGAGAGGTTTGGTTGGCTGAGCTATGAACTATGGTTGCCCGAGCTTAAATTGAACTAACATTTCGGTTGGCTAAGTACAGTAAGGATGGTCACATCCAAAGTTCGATCGATTGAGGAGAGTTAGTTCAAAAACGGTTCGGTCGGCTGAGGCTTGGTCAACCTATTGACCTCCAACTAGTTCGATCGACCGAGACATTTTGTATTGCCAAGGTTTGGTTGCTCAAAACATCACAAAAATGGCCTTTATGTCCTGTTTGGTCTCTTGTGCTATTTCAACCCTGTGTGAACGAGCATATGGAATTTAAGTCTAAAGGTATTAGTCCCTATAGTCCTTCTATGGCCACTTGAACATAAATACCTATCATGCATCAGATGCAAATATTACAGACCACAAAAATTACAGACCAAAAATTTAATTACAAATACAATAGAGAACATTGGTCTTCATTCCTTTTGCTTTTTACGATGCTAAGCAACATCCTTAATGAATAATTCTTTCAGCTTCTTATGGCTTTAACAGTACCTCCACTCTTCGTGTCATCCCATAAATATATGTTCAAGTACTAAGTGCACAAGTGAGATACCTTGGATTTGTCATAATCAAAATGGGATATGACCCATAAGGTCAACAATCTCCCCGTTTTTTATGATGACAAATGTAAAAGCAAAAGTTGGGTACAGTCCAAGAGGGCTCCCCCTGAGAATATGCATATATGAAAAAATATACCAGATCAAGCATATTCATAACAGAAGATATTTTAAAGATGTGCATATATTTGTCATGCGTGCTCGGATGCCAAGAGAAATAAATAAGTATGCCCACATAAATAAGTATGCCTAGTTTTTTCTAAAGCACTTCTCCCCCTTTTGACATCAGCAAAAAGGGGCTAACAACAAAACGTTTTGGATAAGAATGTCATTTTAGAACTAATCAGAGGCCAATGAAGATGATTTGAAGGAAATGCCTATTCAAGAGCATATCGAGTGCAAAGGTTTTTGTGTCACGATGTTGCTGAAAAAGAAACTTTAAAAGAATAAATTAAGCAAGCCATCATTTCTCTGGTTAACTGATTTAGCACACGACAGAAAAATGTATAACCAAAAGGGACAACAAATGTGATCTTTAAATTTTGTAGAACATTAATGCAAGACCATAGGCCATAAAGGAGGTTGTGGATAAAAGGATTTAGGCATTTATTATAACAATCCATACTAATTTGATAAACAAAGTTAAGGTAGGTGATGAAGAAGAGTATAAATTTTAATTTCAGAAGCTCCCCCTGACAATTTGAAGGACGAGCTTAGTTCCAAATAAGCATGTATAGAACACTTATGTAATCAGAACAATCCATATAAGTAATATGCAATAAGAGTAAAATATGATGTTCTAAGTGCACAAGGCAGCCTTAGTGTTCAATATGCATCTAGGTCTATAGAGTTTGCATTTGCTAAAGCTCAAGAAGTTATGAAAAAAAAAATTAGCAGCATTTTGTTTGTAACTAAGGCATAATCCAAACAAAATAAACTTCAACCCTGGTTGTGTATAATCAAATAGTTTGTAATAATCCAACCTGAGGACAGACAAGTTACAGATACTGTGTAACGCCCCGAACCCATTAACCCGGGTCCGATGCGTTATACTTGATAAAACTCTGATAATCCACAATTTCATACATATGCAGAGAAAAACATAAACATAATCTCCATAATCCGTAATACAGTAATACCACAATACCGTAATACTAGACTTTACTATTCCTATCTATATTCCATAATATTCATCCATCACCTGCGTTTCCATGGATACATACATCTCCAAAATATTTTAGTATTTTCACAATCATTCCTCTCTCAACAGACTTAAAACATAAAGACATAAAACATAAACTTAAACTTAAACTTTATACAACTCCTCAGCATATTAAAAATATACCATTTTCTCTTACAACCCTCAAAAGGCTATAAACCCTTGAGCTCCTAAGCTCGACCTCGAGGATGTCCTGAAGAAGAAACATTCATATTCGGGTGAGACACATCTCAATAAGGGAATAAATACGCATATTAAAATAGCATGTGGCTAACATAAGGTATATAGATATCATTTTAATACATTTTCAAATCATTAACATAACTCTGAAATCATTTTTTGATCCTATTCAAACACATCCAGAGATTTAACCCACGAGATTGCCCAAGGATAGGGGTGATTACCCGCCCATACAAGTAGCACCTCTTTGCTCTGATACTTATGTAACCCTAAGGCCACAACTAAAGCATATTAGGGCACTCACCTTACTCAGTAAGTCATCAAGTGTTAACTTGGTCTCGTACTCACTCATTCAACAATAGTTTACTGGCAAAGACCCTAAGGATAGGAAAATCTATCCGCCTATACAAGTAGGTTCCCTCTGCCCTAGTACGTTATACAGCTACTACCACATCTGAAGCTACTAGTGCATTCGCCTTTCTTAGCAAGCCCTTTGGCGAAGAGTTTGCCACCCAATTGTAACATGTTCTACATACATAGATACTTCTAATATCATAATACATTATTCTTTTCTGTCACTATTCATTCATACACATCTGTTTATGTTCATAGCATAAGCATTACATTATGTTTCACTTTAAGTGACTCTTTCCCATTTTACATCATTCACATTGGTCATGTCATTCCATGGTCATTCCATTGTCATTTCATTGCATAACGTTTTCATTTCATTCCTTCGTACTACAACTAGTCTTTAGTCATCATCAGTTAGTCCACATAGAAATGCGCTAGAATCTGCTACAGTTGGTCCATATAGAAATGCGCTAGAATCTGCTAACATGACTATCTTTCAGCTGTCTTACATTTACATGGTTGCATTTAACATACACATGCAACATTGTCCATATCATATTTTATTCTCAATACTTTACTTACTTAACTTACATCTTATACATTTAGCATATATTCGCAAAGAATCTCATGCCACACAATTTTACAGTAATTTCATACATATTCTTGTAAAATAAGCGAACCCACATTTAACATTTATATGCTGAAAATACATTTCATTTCTCACATAAATTCCTCAGAAAATTCATTTTCACTTTCATCAATTTACTTTCACATATACATAGCTATATAAACATTCATAGACTCAGAAAACATAAATTTCATGGTTGGCATTTTAAACCCACATAAATATATATATATATATATATATATAACACATAATCCATTTTAATTTATGAAAAACTTGGTTTAATATATAAATTTTCCCCTTACCTAACTTTCAAACTACGCTGGCAGGATCCCCAAACCGATACCCGCAACGTTCACTTGGACCCTGAATCAAAAATCCTAATTTAATTAAAATAAATTCCAACTAACTCAAATCTTAAGGAAAACACTTATTTACTATTTCCTAGGCTCCATACAACATTATTCATTAAGGAAATCAAAAAATAATTCACTTACCTTGATTTTGGGATATTTCACAAACCTCTCAAACCAACGATCAGCTCCTACAACCTTGTAGAGAATGATCCTACGAACCTCGTGGCGGTTCCAGATCGTCAAACTGGGTCAAATCCAACCCAAAATCGAAGAAAGAAGGTAGGAAAACCATTTTTAGAGAGAGAGAGAGAGAGAGTGAAGAAGGTTCGTGAATTATGCTGAAAAATGAAGAACAACCTATTTATAGACAGGGCTTCGTCAACGAGACACGTGGATTCATCGATGAGACACTGTAGAGACTTCGTCGACGAGAAGATACCTTTGTCGCTAAAATTCAAAGTTTCAAAATACTCTCTTGGAATTCTTTCGTCGACGAGGAACTGGATTCGTCGACGAGCTTTAGAAGGACACTTGTCGACAAGGACAGGACATTTGTCGACGAAACCTATTGTTCCTTTTCTAATTTCTTTCCTTTTTCTTTATTACCCATTAATCTATTTCATTTATTGTATTTCCTAATTATTTTAAATTTTCGGGTCATTACATTCTCCCTTCCTTAAGAATTTCGTCCTCAAAATTTTACTAACTAAGCATCCTTTTACATTACTCAAATTCATTTGCTAACTATCATCATAAGAACTCAACATATATCTCATCATATAAATCAAGCAATCATTCTCTATTAAATCATCACTATTTTAAATATAATCTCACACCTGCTTCTCTGATGGCATCCTCCTCATCTCAAAGTGTGTACAGTCGGGCTGGACCACCTCTTCCAAGTGGTACTTGTTGTTTCCCCCGATCCTGATTCTGAACAGCTACCATAGGCAATGATTCTCGACAATCTTTCTTGATATGCACTCGCTTGCCACACCTGTAGCAATTCAGAGTGCCAAACCAACATTCGCCCATATGCCTTTTATCACACTTCGAGCATCCAAGGCCCACTGCTTCCTTTCCTTTCTTCGCCGATCCCTGACTGGTCTTAAACTGAAAACTAGATGGTGCAAGTCTCTTCTTCTGCTCTACAGACTCAGTGCTTCCCTGGATACTCTTTTCCAGTACCAAAGCCTTATCGACTAATTCTAAAAAATTTTGAACCTAAAACCCAACCACCAACTCGTAGATTCTGCGCCTCAAGCCTTTTTCAAATTTTCTAGCCTTCCTTGCTTCATTTAGGATCAGATATGGAGTGAAATGCGACAACTCCACAAATCTAGCCGCATACTCCGCAACCGTCATATCCCCCTGGGTCAGATTAGTAAACTCTTCAATCTTTTCCTCTCTAATAGATGAAGGAAAATACCTATCAAAGAACAGTTCCTTGAATCTCTCCCAGGTAAGAGCTACCTTTACCACCCTATGATCCTCTAGAAGCTTCGCAGAAAGCCACCTGCGCTTCGCCTCTCCTATCATCTTGAAAGTGGTATAGCAGACCTTCTGTTTGTCCGTGCAGTTGAGTATAACCATAATCTCCTCTATCTTCTGTACCTAGTTCTCTACAACCACAGGATCAGGTTCTCATGTAAAGGCTGGAGGGTTCATCCTCATAAACTCTTTTATGCTGCAGTTTTGTCCTACAGGTGGACAGTTCTATTTCTTTTGATCCTTCTTCATTTCTGCTTTAACTTGACGGACGATACCTCGCAGCACCTTAGAGGTATCTATTTCTTCTTCACTAGAAGTCATTGAATCCTCTCTTCCCTCAACCTCTACATTCTCATCTCCAGAATCCATCCTGAAATTAGGATAAAGAAAAGATAAGAATTTTATATTATAACCTCAAACAACATAATCATTAGATTAAATCCAATAAAAATCAAAATCTCCATATAAGGACTAGTCTCTCAATTTAGAAACAAAACAAAATCCTATGCTTTTCTGAGGTTGTCGACTGCTTCAAAAAAATCACAGGAAATGGTCGACGTATTTTTGCCTCTAAATCACAAAACAAAATCCTATGCTTCCCTACACCAAACATATTTCTTAGTACCTAACCTATTCATCTCCTATTTTCATCCTAACTTATTCCTATACTCTGGTGTAAATCATTTCCTAAATTTTCAAAATCCCAAAATCATTGCTCTAATACCATAATGTAACGCCCTGAACCCATAAACTCGGGTTTGGTGCATTATACCTGATAAAACCCTAATAATCCATAATTCCATACATACGTAGTGGAAAACATAAACATAATCTCCATAATCCATAATACATTAATACCACAATAACGTAATACCAGAGTTTACTATTCCTATCTATATTCCATAATATTCATCCATCACCTGCATTTCTATGGATACATACATCTCCAAAATATTTCAGTATTTTCACAATCATTCATTTCTCAACAGACTTAAAACATAAAGACATAAAACATAAACTTAAACTTAAACTTAAACTTTATACAACTCCCCAGCATATAAAAAATATACCCTTTTCTCTTACAACCCTCAAAAGGCTATATAAACCCTCAAGCTCCTAAGCCCGACCTCGAGGATGTCCTGAAAAAGAAACATTTATATTCGGGTGAGACACATCTCAGTTAAGGAATAAATACACATATTAAAATAGCGAATGGCTAACATGAGGTATATAGAAATCATTTTTATACATTTGCAAACCATTAACATAACTCTGAAATTATTTTATGATCCTATTCAAACACATATAGAGATTTAACCCACGAGATAGGATAGGGGTGATTACCCACCCATACAAGTAGCACACATTTGCTCTGATACTTAGGTAACCGTAAGGCCACAACTAAAGCATATCAGAGCACTCACCTAACTCAGTAAGCCCTTAAGTCTTAACTTGATTTCGTACTCACGCATTCAACAATAGTTTACCGGCAAATGCCCTAAGGATAGAGAAATCTACCCGCTCATATAAGTAGGTTCCCTCTGCCCTAGTATGTTATGCAGCTACTGCCACATCTGAAGCTACTAGTGCACTTGCCTTTCTCAGCAAGCCCTCAGGCGAAGAGTTTGCCTCACTCAATCGTAACATGTTCTACATACATAGATACTTCTAATATCATAATACTTTATTCCTTTCTATCATTATTCATTCATACACATCTGTTCATATTCATAGCTTGACCATTGCATTTCGCTTCACTTTAAGTGACACTTTCCCATTATACATCATTCACATTTGTCATTTCATTCCATGGTCATTCCATTGTCATTTCATTGCATAACGTTTTCATTTCATTCCTCCGTACTACAGCTGGTCTTTAGCCATCATCAGTTAGTCCGCATAAAAATGCACTAAAATCTGCTACAGTTAGTCCACATAGAAATGCGCTAGAATATGTTAACATGACTGTCTTTCAGTTGTCTTACATTTACATGGTTGCATTTAACATACACATGCAACATTGTCCATATCATATTTTATTCTCAATATTTTACTTGCTTAGCCTGCATCTCATACATTTAGCATATATTCGCAAAAAATCTCATGCCACACAATTTAATAGTAATTTCATACATAATCCTGTAAAATAGGCGAACCCACATTTAACATTTATATGCTGAAAATACATTTCATTTCTCACATAAATTCCTCAAAAAATTCCTTTTCACTTTCATCAATTTACTTTCACATATACATAGCTATATAAACATTCTTAGACTCAGAAAACATAAATTTCATGGTTGGCATTTTAAACCCACATAAAAACATATATATAAATAACACATAATCCATTTTAATTCATAAAAAACCTGATTTAATATATAAATTTCCCCCTTACCTGACTTTCAAACTACGCTAGCAGCATTCACTTGGATCCTGAATCAAAAATCCTAACTTAATTAAAATAAATTCCAACTAACTCAAATCTCAAGGAAAACACTTATTTACTATTTCCTAGGCTCCATACAATATTATTCATTAAGGAAATCCCAAAATAATTCACTTACCATGATTTTGGGATGTTTCCCAAACCTCTCAAACCAACGATCAACTCCTACATCCTTGCAGAGAATGATCCTACGAACCTCGTGGCAGTTCCAGATCATCAAACCGAGTCAAATTCGGCCCGAAATCGAAGAGAGAAGGTAGGAAAACCGTTTATAGAGAAAGAGAGTGAAGAAGGTTCATGAATTACATTGAAAAATGAAGAATAACCTATTTATAGACTGGGCTTCGTCGATAAGACACGTGGATTCGTTGATGAGGCACTGTAGAGACTTTGTCAATGAGAAGATACATTTGTCGCTGAAATTTAGAGTTTCAAAATATACTCTCTCGAGATTCCTTCGCCGACGAGGAACTGGATTCGTCGATGAGCTTTAGAAGGACACTCGTCGACGAGGACAGGACATTCATCGATGAGGCCTTCTGTTCCTTTTCTAATTTCTTTCCTTTTTCCTTATTACCCATTAATCCATTTTATTTATTGTATTTCCTAATTATTTTAACTTTCCAGGTCATTACATACTAAGGCTTCCTAAAGACTCGACCACAATGACAATGATCCAATAAAACACGTGAGTCCAAAGTGAATAGAAAGCACACATAGTAAAATCAAAAATGGATTTAGAGATTAAGATCATATATCATTTGAAAATCACTCAACCTTTCAAAAATGATTTTATTATTCAGCAAATGGTGTGTGATTTTGTGCATGGGATTTCTAATAAAAATTCGGCAACATGCCATCTGTAAATTCAACATATCCCATACCTGCAAGTCACACAATAACCATCCATTCATAACATATTTGCATCTTGCAGATACCAATTACTAGTAATCACATCACTGCATCAGTCATACTGGAGGCATCAACAACCAGATAGAATATTCAAAAAAATTAAAAAGTTCATGCCATCGTGTGATTAGAAATCAAATCAACCACCATAGAGTAAAAGCAATAATCAAAAGTGTGTGTGTGTGTGTGTGTGTGTGTGGGTGCATATGCAATGCAAAAACAAAATAAAAATTGTATAAAGTTACAGACCCATAAAAAGTGTATATAAGAAAAAAGAAACTAATAAGCAGCTGATTCTGAGGGGTTCCCTCTATGTCTGTCCCTCAACTCCCCAATAGTGCCTTCCTCTTCTTCACTGACCACCATTTGATTCCCCTTTTCATTCTCATCATTCATCTCTCTGAGGTGATCATCAAGCAAATGAAAATTTGCCTTCACTATGGAATCAAGCTCACTGATTCTGTTGCAAAGGGCAGTGTGTCGGTTTTCTAATGTGGTGACCAGTTCCCTCAACTCTCTCTAAATAGATTCAATGGACTGAATTTGGGACTCCTTGAACTCAGCGAAGGAGGATGCCAGACCTGTGAGGGCAGTCATGATGTCTGTAATGAAGGACTGAGGAGGCTGCTTTTGTGGTGCCACTGGAGGGGCTCCTATTCTCTCTGGGATGGTAGGCAACCGCATGTTTCCTACAAGCTCGTAGCCCATTAGTTTCATAGTAGTGGAGGAGAACAAGTCGGAGTTTTTCTTCTTTTTCAGCAGTGAATAATGAGATTTGGTAACCCCTAATCGTAGGAAGACATTATTTTGAATGCTCCCATATGGCAGTACTGTCCTTTTTCCACAAGTCTTCATAAACATCCATTTGATAACCAAGGAGGGCAAATCCAGCTTCTTTCTCATGAATAGGCACCACATAATGAAGCAGTCTAGAAAGAATATGTGGTCTTTAGAGCCAGATTTTGATAGGATGTTAAATGTGATAAGGTGATGGACTATTTTGGCCTCGAGATTGAAAGTCGTCCTATAATCTAGAGGATGATTTTCATTGACCACAAAATTAGACATCACCAGACCTATAAACCTTTCCACTGAGAACTCCTGTTCATTGATCCAAGAGGACTTCATATTAGGACAAATAACTTCACCTCGCACGACATTGAAAGTCTCAGCAAGGTAATCCTCATCAAATCTAATATCCATGTCCATGACCCTAGAGTAGTACCCCCGATCAACTTGCCTCAGATTTGCATAGAATAACCTTACAAGAATCGAGTACATTCCCCTCGGCTGATCAGCTATGAAAGAGTACCATCCTTGATACTTAAACATCTCCAAAATATTATTGAAATGAGATTGCATGAATGGAATGTCAAGGATCTTACCAAAGATGGGATCTTTTGTTTTGAAATCCCTCTCATACCTAATCTTCTTCTCGGGAGAAACGAACCAATCTATGGGAGCAGCTCTAGACTCAATCCGTCTTTCGGCTCCTAACATTGTAAATGATGGATTGGGGTAGGATTTTTAGATGATCAAAGGTGAGGAATGTGAAGGGAACACAAACAAGGAGTAACTTCAGTTTGCTCTCAAGGAAAGAAAAAAAATGAAGCTATCCCGCATCTAAAACTATATAAAGTTTGTGGTTTCAGTCGCCCGGTAAAGCCCACGGTCGACCAAATCGCAATAATTACAGCACGACATGGGTCTGTAACAAATAAAGTCGGAGAATTGTTGTAAACGAATGTGTAATAAACAACAAAGTCGAAGAAATTTTGTACAGGCTTTATATGTGTGTGGGTTTACTCACTCTTACGAGAAAACATGCGTTTATTATACATTCACTGTTGGAGAATTTCTTTATGTGGGTGTGTACATGTGTACGTTTACTCTTTTACGAGCAATCTTACATACTAAATTGTCGTTTTGTAAACAGATATTTCGTACATATTATACTATGTATATGGAATAAACTTATAAAGTAATAGTAAATAAAAGTGTGATATCTAAGCAATAATTAATCAGTGTAATACTATTTCTTTTATTCGTTCAATTACATATTAAATAATTCTTACCAAAAAGAAATTTAAAATTTTTAAAATTCATTAAAATTCACCTCGAACAGAACTACACAATACGAGATATAACTCATTTCTAAGTCTTAATATATTCAAACTTGAAACCTTTAAACTTTATCAAATAAAGCATCCCTTAATTTTTATTTTATGCATAAAAATAATTAAGGGCACAACCATATATATAGAAATCCTAATTTGCCTAATTGCTAGTTAATAGGATTAATAATTGCCTAAACATTTAGCATAAAGGAATATAATGGAATCGAGTATAAATGGATAGAATTTATTATTCGATTTTGTCCTATTCTCCACTCAAATTTTCATTCCTTTCCATTCTCACTCATTCCATTCCGTAACCCAAACATGAAATGAGTCCTATCTACTGCAGTAGGTTTTTAATTTGGAAGAATAGTTGGCTTAGAAATAAATGTTGCAATCTTTTGATTGTTGAGAGATTTAATTGGGAACAAATTTTGATTCTTATTTGGTTACTATTAAAGATTTTGACACCCTACTAGTTTGTTTTTACGGTAAAAGAAGAAGATATTTTGTGAAAGTTCAGAGTTATCATTCACATACTAGTAAGGCAGGCCAGAATATTAAAAAAAAAAAAAAAGGCAAGCCAGAATAAGGAATGCTATTAATGTGAAAAATATTAGTAGCATATCTAAGTTTAATTCTGCATAAATTTTAAGAGTTCAAATTTATCATTCAGATCCTACTTGTAGGGTGTGGAAATGAGTTATTCGGTTTGTTAGAAGATTGGTTTTGTTGGGAAATGTGGAGATGTTGGCTATTTGTTTTACAGGTTTTGGTTGTTTACAGATGGCTCAGTCATATGGAGATGTGGAAATTGAATAGTTTTGTAGGGTATTTGGTTGGAATGTAATGGACATGTTTTTATGGCAAGATTAGTCTCCATTTTTTGCTGTTGGATAGAATTCATTATTTGGCTTCCTTTAGTATCGTGCAGCTGGCTATTTCAAAGGGGTGTGTTTCATGAATTAGTAGGCTGCCAAGATCTTTAATAGTAACCAAATAAGAATCAAAATTTGTTTTCAATTAAATCTCTCAAAATCAGAAAGATTGCAACATTTATTTCTAAGGTAGTTATTCTTCTAAATTAGAAACCTACTACAGTACATAGGTTCATGTTTGGTTTGCGGAGTGGAATGAGGTGAGAATAGAAAGGAATGAAAATTTGAGTGGAAAACATGACAATATCAAATAATAAATTTGATCCCTTTCTACTTGATTCCATTCTATTCCTTTATGCTAAACGTGTAGGCAATTATTAATTTTATTAACTACCAATTAGGCAAATTAGGATTTCTATATATATGGATGTGCCCTTAATTATTTGAATGCATAAAATAAAAACTAAGGGATGCTTTATTTGATAAAGTTTAAAGGTTTCGAGTTTGAATATATTAAGACTTAGAAATGAGTTATATCTTGTATTGTGTAGTTTCGGTCATGGTGAATTTTAATGAATTTTAAAAATTTTAAAATTCTTTTTGGTAATAATTACTTAATGTGTAATTGTTCGAATAAAAAAATAGTATTACACTTAATTATCACTCAAATATCACACTTTTATTTACTATTAATTTATAAGTTTATACCATATACATAGTATAATATGTACTATTGTAAGCTTGCTCGTAAGAGAGTAAACGTACACATGTACACACCCGCATACAGAAATTCTCTGACTTTGTTGTTTAGCACACTCGTGTACACTGTACAGGATTTTCCGACTTTATTGTTTACTTTATTATCTGCTGAACTACGCATATGTATACACACTAATGATGAATGTATAATAAACGCATGTTTTCTCACAAGAGTGAATAAACCCACACATATCAAATGTGTACAAAAATTCTTTGACTTTGTTGTTTAGTATACATTAGTTTACATTGTTGTTTAGTATACATTAGTTTACAACAATTCTCCGACTTTATTAGTTACCTTAACCTTATTATTCGCGAAAATTAATACTCATATGTAAACTAATGATTAGGTTAGGTATTCTTGATTTTTTCTGTTCATTAAAGCTTCACACTAGGTCTACCATTATAAAATGTTTAGAATAAATATTTGGATAATTAATTGCTCAGTTTTTATTTATATTTTTGTTCTTATAATATATATAATAATAATTAATTATATAGTTATTCCTTTACGAAATATTTGGATGAATATAATATATTTTTTTTCACTTTCTTGTCTTAAGGGGTTCTTGCTCTCTCGCCTGTAAGTATGGTCATCGCTTTCATTCTCTCTTCATTTCCCTCTCTCTATCTCTCTCTTTCTCAGATTTCAAGTTCAGTAGTAGAGCAGTAGTACTAGTACTACTTACATATTAATTAGACACAAGAACTATGGCCGGCGGCGGAGGTGGAGGTAGAGATTTCTTGCCGTTCTTGGCCATGGTTCTTGTGCAGGTGGGGTTCGCCGGAATGAACATAATTTCCAAGCTGGCCATGGATTCCGGCATGAACCCTTTTGTCCTCGTCGCTTACCGCTAGCTGTTCGCCACTGTTGCCATCGTCCCCTTGGCTCATTTCTTGGAAAGGTAACAAATTCACATACCATCCATCCATCCATACATAAATGTATGTATGTATGCATGCATGCATGGCATGTGGTCATGTACTTATGTGTGATGTATGTATGTGTGTGGCCGTTCATCAAATCTTGTTACATGTACAGAACGTCTGCATGGGTTTTTTAGTTGAATTTCATTTTCGTTTTAATGTTTAATGTTTTGAGTCTTTTGATCTCTCTCCGCCGGCATTGATTTCTTTTCATATGGGGAAAAGTTTAAGTCCAGGCGGCCTGTTAGTTTCCACAGAAAGTTAATTCTGTCATTTTTTCTGCACATAACGAGGAAATAATTCAATTGGGTATGCAGAAGGCCAGGCTCCCAGCTGAGAATGGCCACAATCACAAGCAACAAAGGGCTGAACACAGAGACATAGAGGGGGCCTTTGCTTTGTATGCACCAACTCATGAGGCAAAATGCTAGTGCAGAACCCACAAGGGCCTGAAACCATTTAGTAAATGTGATTAATTCTTCTATAAGTGAGACCTGATACATTGATTCCCAGTGGGTGGGAAAAATGGAAATCTTCTTTGCATTTTTGTTTTTGCGAGGCTTACCGCATAAAGAGAAGCAACGAGTCTGATGCCGGAGCTCAGTGACCAAGCAGACAAGTCGCATTCCGTGTAGGCGCCGACGACCAAGAACCGTATGCTGGCCATGAAACACATAATTGTTGAGCTAGTGTAAGGAGTTGTAAACTTCTCACTCACCCTTGCCTGGAATTACCATTCACATTCATAAGTAGGAAACTATGAATGCAACTACACATTTAGTACACAAGAATGAAATTGAATTTATCACTTGATTTTGTCAGGCCCAGTTCAAATTTTCATTCGATTACATCTTGCAAATCAAATGGGTATCTCAATATCTTTTCAGATAGGACTTTTTTTAAGAAAAAGTGAAGAAAAGTTTGAGCGATCTTGATTACGTAGAATGCACTTTACCTGGATTATGAACCAACCTGCCCAAGCAACACAACTAGTGATCACCAGAAATGGACCCAAGATGAAATTTCCTTCTTTGCTGGCACTCGCTTTACTGATTCCATCAGCTAGTTTCCAGTGAATGTGGGATTCACCTATGCCAATGGTTCCTCCATGGTAAAATGATAGTAGCATTGCACCGCCTACGCAAACTACTGTCCCAAACACCTTAGCTTGCCCTACCCTGCTATTTAGTCTTGCAGTTTCCAACTTGTTTGCCAAACATGGGCATTTGCAGAGAAAATTCAAGAGTTGGAAATGAAAACAAAAAAAGAGAGAGAGAAGGAAACAGAACACGAATTCACGCAGTGCCTGAAAGGGACGGCGAGGATGAAAGTTACTGTAGAGAGTGTGTTGCTCAGTGCACAAGCAATCGTCAGGGTGGAATTATTTAGCCCAATGAAGTAAAATATCTTGTTCGCGGTTGCCCTGCACATAGAAAAGTACCCGAAAGCATTGAAATCTGTTTGCGACACAAAAATAGACAGAGAGAACAAAATGTGACGAATTAAGAACTTGCCCCAAAATGGAACATAAGAAAATTTATAACAGAATAGACTTGGTGATCTTCGGTCTCGTTTTTCTGCAAACAGATAGGGAAAATTATATCAGACTTGGCTTGGAGAAACTATGCAGCAGATACAAAAAATATAAGCAAATCCAAAAGAAATTTTACTGAAAAATGATAGTGTATTCACACACACACACACACACGCATATATATATATATATATATATATATATAATTTTTTCTATTTTCTGACAAATCAGAGTATAAATTTCATCCGAGAAGGTCCAAAAAATGAGATGGTATGCATAGATTCTATGCTTCCAGCTCATCTTATTTAAATAAAACATTTAATAACACACAGAGTTAATTTGTCGTGAGATATTTTTCCAAGAACTCTAGAAGCAACCTCTGCCTGGTAGATTTTTTTTTTTTTTTTTCAAAAAATCCAAATTTATTGATAGCTCTCACTTATGGTAGAGGAAAACCATGGTTACAAACAAGTCACAAGGGATTTACAAATCAACTAATTAAACCATCGGAGACAACATGACCAAAACAAACCTTACACGATCCAAAAATCAAACTAAAACAAAACTCAACAAACACAAACCAAAACCAAAATACATGTGATGACAAAAACCTGTAAAACAAAAAAAACTTGAGGAAAACAAAGGAGAACCAAATGATGCCAATAAAAAAGGATAGTTCGGAACACTCATCTCATCTGCCTTGTAGATTGAGTGTGTGAACAAAAGTGGAAAATCCCAAATCAAGTCGAACAAGTTTTCCTAGAATTGATTTTCCCAGACATTTCTCTCAAGTTACAAAAAAATAGGATATTCTCTTCTGAGAAAAAAACAAAAGAGAGTTTATGCTAACTCTGCTCTGTTCACTAGGCCCAAACAGTTCTATATTTTGAGGGCTCCAGGACTTACCTAGGACTCAAAAACATAAGGGTTATCATCATTTGATTTGATTCAATTTGCTGATTTTTTCGTTCTCCAGCTTGGTTAAATGAATCCTTTTTTTCGTAATTTAATTCGATATTACCTTTGTCAAATGTAATCAAAAAATGGAAAAAAAGAAGGTTCAAGATTCTCATTTCTTGGTGAAAAATGAAACTTAACCAGCGGAGAGAATTTTGGGAACTTGGGTTTATAATTTCTTTCCGGTTAAAGAATTCCAAGAACTTGAAATGAATCAACTCCTGCATATTAATTATAGTATGAAGAACATTAGTCACAATTTCTGCCATCATTTGATTCAAAACATAGTTATAAACTATATTAACTTGAAAAAATTGCACCAAGAAAAGTTATAAGTTGGAACGTTTTCATATTTGCTTATTTCGATCTTACAATAAAGAAAACACCCATAACATAACCCAACAGTCAAAAAATAGAAACAAGGGTATAAGACATGTATTACAACAAACACTTATTGCAGAATGTATCAAAGTTACTCATACCTTGTGCACTCCGGTTAAAATTTCAAAGATGCCTAGGCAATTCCATATTATGAACCATTCATTTCTTTTTTAATGTGTTATCTTCTTCACATGCATAAGGTTGTAAACTGTAAATTATAAGTCTGCTTGGATTTCAAAAGGAGCAAGGAATATAAAGAGGCTCAAAAAGACTTAAATTTTTCAAAAATTGATTTGCATTGTTAGTGTTTTGAGCTTCATCTTTCCCTCATAAGCTCATACTTTCCAAGACCCACATAAATGTTAATTATACCAAGTAATATAAAATTCATAATACACAATGTATTGATTTCATATTATTACTACGAAACCCCATAATGGCAAATATGTTGCAGAATCAAACTACCTTTTACATACCTTCTAATGAGAGGAGGAGCCACCTACATAATCTGGACGAGATTGGTGCATCATTTGTTCGAGCTGCGTTTGCCTGTTCATAAGGAACTCTAGCTTGGCTTCAAAGTTGGACACCTTTTCTTTTAGCTGTTGGTTCTCCAGGCCATAGTTGGACATCGTCTCTTTCAGCTGCTGGTTCTCCAGGCCATAGTTGGACACCGTATCTTTCAATTGCATGTTCTCCATTTCCATCGTCTGCATTCAGTGAACCATTTGATCCGCTCGAGACTCGGCAGCTCGACACGCTCGTTCAAACTTAGCACAAGGCACCACACTTGTAGAAGATTATGCTGTTAGGGCGATGTATCTACTCCCAAGACCTTTCACCCAGCCCCCCGCTCGTTCCCCAAGCACCTGAGTGGAGATCTCGTAGTTCGTCAATTGCTGACTCCCCTCTAGAGCGGGTGCATCCCTCAGCTCGAGCATCTTTGCCTATTTTCAGTCATGAAAATGATAAAATGAAGAAATAAGAATACAACTTCGATGTTTTGAATAAAATAACGAACTAAATAATAGATTTGACTTACATGCACTACAAAAAATCTGGATATTAGTGACAGCTCTAAATTAGTTGATATATCTACTGTTACTACTAACTATTAGTGTCGAATTTAAAATTTGTCATTAATAATGGAGTATTAGTAACGGATTATAACCGTCACTAAAACCCTAATACAATCATTATAAATTCTACATCAGTTCAGCTCAAATTCATCACTAATAGTACACTATTAGTGAAGGATTCAAATTCGTCACTAATATCCTACTATTAGTAATGAATTTGAATCCTTCAGTAATACTGTACTGTTAGTGACGAATTTTTAATTCGTCACTAATACCCTACTATTAATGACAAATTTGAATCATTTACTAATAATTAAGAAATTAAAAATATTTTTAATACTAATTTTTTTGAATCATCAATTCCTGTAAAAATCTGTAATTACATTTTCGCATACATAACCTGAAACCATAATTACTACAAAATTCATAAATTATTCAAAATTTCAAATTCAAATACAAATTCAATTAAAATAAAAAAAAATAACATCTGTTCAGATAAGAAAAAAAAAATCAAAAAATTCAAATACAAATACATTATACAAATTCAAATTAAACTACAGAAATTCCATTTGTTCAAATAACAATAAAAATTACAAATAAATAATCAAAAGTTGCATCCGACGACTGTAGTGCATGCATGGCATCGTACTGATGTTATGACTGCCGCAAACCCTATAAATTAAAAATCATAAAAAAAAATTAGTATACAAATGGAGAACAGAATGGAGAGTTGGCACTCAGTATAATCAAGAATAAAAATATGGAAAGTGCATCGTACAATAATTTTCAACCCTAAACGAATAGTTGAAATGAATGTGAATGGCGTACCTATGAATATATACAATTGCATGTATCAAACCATGCATGTAAACACTTTAACTCGTTCTCAAAACAAAGTATCACTAGTGGTGGACAAATGATAATGCTTATCCATAATTAAAAGCAAATGATATGCCATGTATATTAATAGATGTGAATTTAGGAATTAATAAAATGACTTTTCATTTAACTTTCACTCATCCTTTCAAAAATATTTTAACATTCATTTTATCATAATTATCTTTATACGTGGTTTTTTTTTTTTTTTTTTTTGAAAAATTTTAACGGAATTTCGGCTGCATGCCGTCTGTAAATTGGACATTTCCTAAAAAAATCCTACACTAAAACTTGATAGATTCAAGCAAACAAATCACAATAATACGCATCATGCGGATACCAGTGAGTTTGAGCATACGATAACCTAAATCCACTACCCGCATGCAATTCACAATGTACTGCATCAGCTATGCAGTTGGCGTTCAACACAAGCATGTATTCTAGTAGTTCAATATACAATTCATATAATATAATACCATCTATGAAGAAAATATTACCAGGAAACCATTAAAACACAATTCAATTAAGGTTTTTTAGTTTTGTCCAGAAGGTTGTTTCTCAAGCATTCTTGATGCAGCTTGGGTTGTGCATGAAGTTGTTACTTAAATTGTGAGAAGGCTTGTGATAGATTGAGTTGGGATTTCTTGGATTCAGTTATGGATATAAAAAGTTTTGGTTATAGATTGAGGAAATGGATCATGGTTTGTTTTTCTTCTATTCAGTGATAGTGGCGGAATCCTGGTTCAGAAGGTTTAAAGACTGTCTTTGCTTTGTTGGAGGTTTTTGAGCTTGTCTTTGGTCCATAGGATTTAATTTTCTAGCTTGAGTTTGACTATAAAAGTTTTCAATATATAAGAGGTTTCAAGTTATGATTCTTTGATAGGTTTTAATGTTCATAAGTGGCTTTCACTTACTTAAGGAGTTGAGAGGCTCCTGTATTACTTGTAGGCTATAATGTTTGGAAGATTTATTTGGGAGGTTACAAAAAGCGTTGGAATTTAACAAATTTTTGGCAACATGCCGTCTGTAAATAGAACATCCCCAAACCTGCAAGTCACAAAAGTTCTTCCTAGGTTTAGCTAAGCCAGTAACAGTAGTACACAACCTAGGGTCTGTCTACGCATATATGAAATTGCAGAAAAGATAAATCAAGTCCTAACAGAACAAGCAATATAGTTTCAATATCTCCAACAATTCACAATTCAACATATGAATATAATTAAACAAGCAACAGAACTACTAGCATGCAGTTCAAACTACGTTTTACATACCTTCTAATGAAAGGAGCCACCTACATCATCTGGTCGAGATTGGGGCATCATTTTTTCGAACTGTGCTTAATTGCCTGCTCAGAATTGCTGCAAGCCTAATTTCCTGTTCAGAATTGCTGCGAGCCTAGCTTCAAAGTTGGACACCTTGTCTTTCAGACTCTGGTTTTCCACTGTGATGTTAGACACTATGTCTTTCAATTGCTGGTTCTCCATTTCCATCGTATGCATCCGCTAAACCATCTCCTCCGTCTGAGACTCAGTGTCTTCACATTTGATTAGATCTCTCACAAGACCATGGATATCACGTCGAGCTGAGAAGTTCACAACACCCCAATGTTGAATTTTTACTAGCTCCACTAATTTCTAAAACAAAACACAAAGCATTTTGTCAGATCAGTTGAACTTAGATCCTAACATCATAATGTACAAGAAGAAGCACCTTATTGTTGCAAGGAGGAGCCAACGTCTGTAAATTGGACATTTTCCCATAAAACTTGCACCTCAAATCTGGTTGTTTTCAGCAAATAAATCATTTCATATGGTGGTGCAGCAGAACGTGCTGAGGGCAACTACACATCCTCAAAAGTCACCCTCGGTGCTCTCATCTCATCCGAAATCCATTTGTGCTCACTCAGGGCCGCTCGGCGCCTAGAAGAAGACTCTCCCTTTGGCGGGTCCTGGTCCCTCTGCCACTTGGCAGCGCATCGTGGCAAGTGGTCGTGCTTTGAGGTAGCCCAAGGCTTTGTTCGCGGAGGCATTGACCAGGAAAGACAAAACCCTAAGATTTATGTTGAAAACAAAATTTTTTTCAGAAGGGCATACTTAACAATAACATTACGAGAAAATATTCACCCCTACTTATTAAAAAGTTCAACATAAATTTAAATTTAAAACTCATTTACTAAATAAATAAAGTATGTTAAAATTTGACTCGATTTGGACTGACTTGATTATAATCTTACCTAATAATAACATTACGAGAAAATATTCAATTAATAAGCAGACATATATAACTCACCCCTTTCATACTTTTGGAGACACGAGTGGATATGGTCAAGTGATCAACTATGGTCAGCTCAAACATAGACATGCTATTTGTGGTTCCAAGAACATTTCTGATCTCATTTGGTGCTTATACAATTATATACTTCAACATCTATTATCTCATATTTTGGAAAAAATTTTAACAAAATTTCGGTAGCATACCAACTGTAAAGTAAACATTTCCAAAAAAATTTTACCTGAAAAAGAGTTTATATATAAGAGCATGAGAGAACTTAGATTTACTACCAGCATGCAATATACAAATCTGCATCAGCCATGCACAAGGCATATTCACAACCAGTATGGCAACTCAATCCAGTATTTCACAAGAGATGCAATATAATTTCAATAAGATCAGAAATTCTTAACACAACACTCATATGGTAAAAAAAATTACACTAATAAGAAAGGAATATACATTCAAATAATGAAATAAACTCAAATTACAAACAATCAAATATATCAAGGCCTCAGATCTTTGATGTTGCCCCTGCATCATTTGCACGAAAAAAAAATCCTAAAATATGCTTTCTAAGATAAGGTGCAATGTTTATTGATGCATTATTATCCAAACTATCCAACGAGGTGCATTAATGCCTACAAACAACACATTGCTAGTTTGACAAAACAGGAGAACTAGAGAACGGATTTGGGACTACCATTCTAAAGTAAAGCAGGGTACTGAATGCCAACCGATAAAAAAAATAACATATACAAAAACAGCACCTTTTAAACCGTCAAAAATTATTGGCTCAAATTAATTGCCCAAAAAAAATGTTGACAGAAAGCAGTGAAACTGTCTAAAAAGTACAAAAAATCAAAATCCAAATTCTCAATTAAATAAATTTTCTTGAAGGACTCTAAAATGTAATTTCCTGCATATAAAATAAGAGGATTCTATTCGAGTCATTTTCTGAAAAAGGGTAAGCTATCCATAGACTATCTAACCAATCCATGGACAAATGGAACATATCAAAATTAAAGAAGGATCACAAACTACGAATATAAACACATTGGTATGATGTGTAAAATATATATTTATAGGCCACTTGTTTGGACTGAGTGATGGGTGGTTTTACAGGCCACTTGTTGGGAATTGCCCAATGATGATGATGAGATTACAAAAAATCAAATATCAAATTCAATGCATATAAACTAGATTTAAAAAAAAAATTGGTATGATGTGTAAAATATGTGACTAGAATAAATTATTTTGTGAATATATATATATATATATATATATATATATATATAACTTTTTAAGAATGAGATAAGATAGAACTTTCTTTAATTTAAATTAAATAAAATATGTTTAAACACTTTATTTTCAATAAATTAAGATTTAGATCTGAAAAAATGAAAAATTTGTTCGGCTAAATTTTTTTGTCAGACCATATAGGGCAATAATAGTTAACAAACACATTGCACATATCAACCCAATCTATCAGGAAAAAATGAAGCTTTCAACTATGAATTATGGCAGGTGAAATCAAAAAGCCATTGCCACAATCAAAATAATCACAGCAATAACTGCATCCCTTGGATTGTTTTACTTTTCTACATTTCCTTCCATGATGAAATAATGCTAATAGACTACTAATAAAAAAGTTATTCTCATAAAAGATTACATTCTTAATAATTATCCCGATCAATTTTATCTTGTACCAGATGATGCCTAAATAAAATAAACAAAACTATTAAGAGAATGCTACTAATTACAGCTCAATTTACCCAATGTTAAGAGCAACCTGAGATGAGCCTTCTTAATTATTTGACCATTCTCAATTTAATTTATTTCCCAAATCAATCAAAGAAACAAAACACTCATGATTCCACAATCCACCAAGAAGATATTAATTGGAAAACCTAGGTTGTTTGGCATATGTTTGGAAATTCTAGCTTATTAAGAGTATGCATAATCGATTAATTAACACATTGTACGCATCACATATACAGTTAGATTTGTGCAATTAGTATCTAAGATAAAAGTACTATGATTAATCCCAATGCAGTCCCTCAAGGACATGCATCACTGATGATAAAAGTAGAAGGTTTGTGAAGATTTGCAGCCTCTAAATTTGCAATGGATTTATCTACGAGTATTCTATCATTTTTCTTGCTAAAGATACAAGACACTTTCCACAAAGTTCTGATCCACAATCAATACAAAAATATGTGAATGTAACACACACGCACACAGTCACATGCGCACACACACGCACACAGTCACACTCGCACACAAGAAGAAGAAGAAGAAGAAGAAGAAGAAGAAGAAGAAGAAGAAGAAGAAGAAGAAGAAGAAGAAGAAGAATAAAACATGCTCATTCGCTTTACAACAGCAGCAGTGGGAGGAGCAAACGATGACAGGTGAACAGCACAAAGAAGAAGAAGAATAAGAAGAATAAAACATGTTCGTTCGCTTTACAACAGGAGCGGTGGGAGGAGCAAACAATGACAGGCGAACAGCACACGCACAAACGCACACAACACACACACTGTTTTGCAGAAGAAGATCAAGAAGAAGAAGAAGAAGAAGAAGAAGAAGATGATGATGATGAAGACCTAGGAGGAGCCAGCGGTGGCGGCAGGAGGAGCGAACGCCAAAGGGCGAGAGGAGGGGAGGAGGGAAAAAGATTAGGGAAAGGAGGGAAATGATTGATAGATTGGGGGAAACAGGGGAAAAAAAAAGTATTAGTGACAGTTCCCAAATCCGTCACTAATAAGTCACTAATAAGAGGCTAATAGTGACAGATCTTCAAATTCATCACTAATACTCTAAAATAAATTTTTTTTTAATTTTTTTAAATAAAAGAGGTATTAGTGACGATTCCCAAATTCGTCATTAATAAGGGACTAATAGTGACAGATCTTCAAATTCGTCACTAATACTCTAAAATAAATTTTTTTTATTTTTTTTAAATAAAAGAAGTATTAGTGACAGTTTCCAAATCCGTCACTAATAAGGGGCTAATAGTGACGAATCTTCAAATTCATCACTAATACTCTGAAATAATTTTTTTTAAAATAAAAGAGGTATTAGTGACAGTTCCCAAATCCATCACTAATAAGAGGCTAATAGTGACGGATCTTCAAATTCCTCACTAATACTCTAAAATAATTTTTTTTATTTGTTTTAAATAAAAGAGGTATTAGTAACGGTTCCCAAATCTGTCATTAATAAGGGGCTAATAGTGACAGATCTTTAAATTCGTCATTAATACTTTGAAATAAATTTTTATTTATTTTTTTTAAATAAAAGACGTATTAGAAATGGTTCCCAAATTCGTCACTAATAAGGGCTTGATAGGGACGAATCTTCAAATTCGTCACTAATACTCTAAAATAAATTTTTATAGTAGTGACGGTTATTTAATCGTCACTAATAAGAATCTTTTAGTGGCAGATTTAATTCGTCACTAATACCGCAGAAGTTGTCGCTAATATTTTTTCGAGATAATTTTTGCACGAAAAATATTTTTCCACAATTTTTTCCTGATTTTAGTGACAAAAATATTAGTGACGGTTTTAAATCCATCACTAATAGTGTCGTATTAGTGACGGTTGATAAAACTGTCACTAATACCCACTTTTAGTGTTGGAATTGAATCCGTCACTAATAGTTTCATCACTAAAAACCAGTTTTTTGTATTGATGTTTGCTCTGCGCACCCTGGCACCACTCCCCTAATTGCCTTTGGTGTCTAGCAGGCTAGAGGAGCTAGGCTAGTGGTTTAAATATATGTAGGTGGTGTGTATGGACAGAGATTTTATTTTTGTATAATTTAATGGGATGTAATTATGCGAAAATGGAGATATTTGTGTATAAAGATAGTTAGAACTCTAGCAATGTAATTTGAGGATTTTTTATTTTATTTCCATTGCGTATATGTGTTTCATATATGATGAATAAGGTATCAGGTACACAGACGTCACTAAAGTAGCACCCCGTGCCCACGTGGCGGGTTGGGGTCGTTATAGGTGGTATCAGAGCCTAGGTTTGCTAGGTTCTGCATACTTTGAGGATTGATAATTACCAGAGTATAGGTTGAGATAAGATAGGGATAGGAGTGGGTAGGTTAAGATGAGTTTTGGTCTGGAAGCTTGGAGGCATAAATCTTTTGACGGACTTATGTGATTTTTTGAATTAGTCACGAGTTTCAAAAAACCATGGTAAATCCATCGATGGTTTCGTTTCTGAGTTGAGGGACTGGAACTCAAAAAATTTAGGTTGGAATGTTGGGATGAGTGGGTATGTGTGTGAAGCTAATATTAGCATGGAGATTTCTACCTCAATGGTTTTGTGATAGAATTGGAATATGAGTTATTAAATTAGAACCTATATAATATATCAATTTCATTATTCCGTATTTGCATTAATTATGTTAAATGTGAAATTTCTAAGTCGAGTTATATCTTATTTACAAGATGGATTCCGGGGGAAAAGATATTGTGATTGGAGGGGATACCTCTAGTGAGGATGATGCTGATGCTTCAGCAGTGCTGCGAAATATAGCGCGGCAGTCTAGAAAGGAGAACAAGAGGGACTTTAAAGAGCAAGATCAACCAGTGGCTGATAGGGGTTGCACATTTCAGTAGTTCACCCAGGCGAAACCACCGGCGTTTGTAGGTGGACCGAACCCGATCGCAGCTGAAGATTGGGTTCAAGAAATAGAGGAGCTGCTGGGAGTATTGGAGTGCACTAAGGAGCAAAAGGTGAAGTATTCCACTTACAAACTAGTGGGGGAAGCAAAGAGATGGTGGCAATTGGCGAAACTAGTGGAGGAGTAGCGCCCAAAGCCAGTGGCTCTCACTTGGAGCCGGTTTAGGGAAGTTTTCTTCGACAGGTATTTCCTCGTTGCTACCCAAACAACTAAGGTAGAGGAATTCCTGCGTCTGACTTAGGGGCCCATAACTGTGTAGCACTATGTGACCAAGTTTGGGGAGCTATCCCGCTTTGCTCTACACATGGTCCCGAATGAGCTGCTGAAGGCACAGATGTTTGAAAGGGGACTGAGATAGAGCATACGCTCGCATATGGTGGCATTGTTCACTCAAAGTTTTTCTGAGTTGGTGGATCAGGCCATGGTAGTTGAGGCCAGTATCTAGGAGGAGGATAAGGCAGCGAGTTAGAAGAAGAGGCCCTTACCTTAGGGATTTCATACCAGCACCAATCAGAGTGCATGGAGGAGGCCTAGTAGCTTCTTAGGCCAGAGGCAAGAGACGAGGTATCGAGGCCATCAGGGGGGTTAGCAATGACCCATTTGTCCTAGATGCCATCACAGGCATTGGGGCAAGTGCAGAGTAGGATCAGCTGTTTGTTTTCGATGTGGAGAACATATGCGAGATTGTCGTGCGGTGTTGAACTAGGTGCCATCGCAGCCGCAGTATCGAGGAGGTTTACAGGCACCTCGAGGTGGTCACTAGCGGGGTACAACTCAGGCGCGAGTATACTCACTTATGCCGGGTGATGCGGAGAACGTCGGTGATGTGGTGACAGGTGCTATTTCCATACTATTAGATAGTGTCATTGTATTATTTGATTCAGGTGCAACCCACTCGCTTGTGTCTCAGGGATTTGTTAAACTATGTAGGTTAGAGGCTCAATTGTTAGAGACTGAGTTAGTAGTGGGCACACTGACAAGGTTAGTGTTAATATGTAGTAAGGTGATCAGGGATTATCTAGTAAAGATTCAGGAGAGAGTACTGCCTGCTAACTTGATAGTACTTGATATGCATGGTTTTGACATTATTCTGGGTATGGACTAGCTAGAATCCAGCTACGCGAGCATTGACTATCATAGGAAGGAGGTGGTATTCAGACCTCCTGGGGAGCAGGAATTTGTATTTGTTGGGTCGTGTGTGCGTTTAGCACCATGGATCCTTTCTGTTATCCAGTCGAAGTGTTTACTTTTGAGGGGATGCCAGGGTTACCTTGCAATTGTGAAGGAAGCACCGAAGGAGGAGCTCAAGTTGGAAGATATCCCGGTGATAATGGAGTTCTCTGATGTTTTTCCAAAGGATTTACCGGGGTTGCCTCCTGATTGGGAGGTGGAATTTACAATAGAGTTGATTCCAGGGACAGCACCAATCTTTAAAGCCCTATACAGAATGGCTCCAACTGAATTAAAGGAGTTAGAGGAGCAACTACAGAAGCTTCTAGACAGGGGGTTTATTAAACCGAGTGTATCATCCTGGGGTGCACCGGTGTTGTTTGTGAAGAAGAATGTTGACTTTTTGAGTCTGATCTTTAATTTTGATGCTAACGAAACGCAAGGATCTTATGTGTGATCTAGTTTATGAGTAGGATAACTTAGCAGTATCATATGATGCACATGGACTTGAAAAAATATGAAGACTCCAACACATTTATTATTTGTTTTAATATTACTGGGTTTGTAACAATCTCATTTCAAAAAGGTCTGCAATAATCTACATATCATGCATGTAGGACTATAAGCTCAAGACCTTAGAAAGACCTTAGGGAGGTCGACCAATGACGGATTTTTTCGGCAAGTAAAATGACCTTAGAAAGACCCTAGGTCCCAGCACTTGCACTTAGGGAAGTCCCCACTTTCCCTTATCTGGGGAATCTTATGTTTTGAAATTGAATTTAAATAAGCAAAATCCCTTGGATTTGGGTGACCAAACTTGGCAGTAAATTTTTCCTCAATCGACCAAACAGTTGGAAAGTCAAAATGTTGACTTGGTTTCTGGTGACCGAACCAAAAATGACCATAGTGTCCTCGAGCGACCGAACGTCAACTATGACTTTTCCCAACAACTCGGCAGCCCGAACTTCACGTTCAAATATGCCCCGGGCTACTGAACTTGACACCAGGTGACCGAATCGCAGACCTTTTGGAAATCGCCTCAATTCAGCAAATTGAACCTTGATTCGAACACCCGAACTTCAAAATAAACTTTTTTTCACTATGTCTGTTCGAGCGACCAAACCGTGGATCAAGCGCCAAAAACTCTCGGGTTGTTTCATTTTTCACCGCGATTAAAAGGGGTTAAATATGGTTAATTTTCCTAAACATTTTTTAAAAAATTTAAGAATAGCCTATGTGAAATGCCCCAACCTGGGTCTGTCAGGAAGCACTGCATCTCTCCTCCTCCACCTGGACCAGACAATAGGGGGCGGGCCTTATCAGACTAATGACTAGCCCCACAAACCAACACGTGTCCTTTTCAATGTGTTTTGTCCTCACTCACACACTTCCTGAGAAAACTTCCCAGGTGGTCACCCATCCCAAGATTGCTCCAAGCCAAGCACGCTTAACTATGGAGTTCTTATAGGAAAGCTCCCGAAAAGAAATGTGCACCTTGTTGATATGGGTAGTAACATCTAATATTTTTAAGTCTTTCATCCATGGGGTATCACATTCTCCCCCACTCATAGAACGCAACTTCCTCGTTGCGAACCCACATTTCCAAACCCAGGCGATGTGAATCTCATCACACTTCTGGCTGGGTGTTGGCTCTGATACCATCTGAAACGCCCCAACCTGGGTCTACCAGGGAGCACTGCGTCTCTCCTCCTCCACCTGGACCAGACAATAGGGGGCGGGCCTTATCCGACTAATGACTGGCCCCACAAACTAATACGTGTCCTTTTCAGTGTGTTTTGTCCTCACTCACACACTTCTTGAGAAAACTTCCCAAGTGGTCACCCATCCCAAGATTGCTCCAAGTCAAGCACGCTTAAATATGGAGTTCTTATGGGAAAACTTCCGAAAAGAAAGGTACACCTTGTTGATATGAATAGTAACATCTAATCTTTTTATGGGGTATCACACTATATGTCCCCAACAATCATAATTTACCCTTCTTCTATATATAGGGTCTCATTTTCTTGGATTAGTGGTGATTAGCAAATAGGATTAACTAAAAATCCTCTCAAATTTCCTAAGCCCTATTTGTTCATTCAACTCACATACGCTCTCATATTATCATTCCTTTACTAAACCAAACCTTGTGAATGTTTATATATTGTCTACATTGCTAAAAACTCTCATTACATTTGATTGAAATTTGATTTTCATATTAAAAGTTAAGCAAAGATTTTTCCACCGATTTAATTTGATAAATCTTGTGTGGGAAAAATCTTATAGCTAAGTGGGTTTTTGCATTGTTATTGGAAAACTCATTTGGGCTTGTATTTTTGGTGTGCAAAATATTTTTACAAGCTCTGATTTGAATATCCCTTTGTTCCTTTGTACTTTAAGAGAATAATTGTTTGAGATATTCTAAATTTCTATTGGTACAAATCTTTGAAACCCTAAACTAAGATTGTGATTTTATCATTGCTTAGTTTCAAAGATTAGCATGTAGAAACACTTGTGTGCTTGTTTGAGATAATCATTATTCTGAGTGTTGGTTGCACATACACCATTGAGCTTATAGTTCCTATCTATTTGAGGTGCATTGATCATACTGCGCGCAGTGGTACATATCTGCTTATGTAAGAAGCATTTTCTTGTACATCAAATTTATATCGATTGATTGTATTCTAGGCTCGGGCTTGAAAAGGGAGACTAGCCTTGTTAAATAGTCTCGAATTGGCATAGACCCGGTTAGGAAAGTTAGATGCACCATCCTGGTAAGGTGCGGTTGTAGGTTGAGGTCAGCCCCGTTAATTGACCTGGTTATAACCGGTGTCACTCCACCCGTTAAGTGAGCATTAGTGGAATTCTCGGGCTTGCAAGCTAGAGGCGGGGACGTAGGCAGTGTTGGCTAAACCCTGATAACATATTGTATGTGCACTGTTTATATTTTCGCAATTTATATTCCTGCACATGTCTGTTATAGTGTGAATGACGCGCATGATTTAATTTTCGCACGTTATGTTCATCTGCGCATTTGGAACTGGATAGACAGACCCTAGGTTGTGGATATACTACTGTTATCTAATTTAACCTAGGAAGAAAGTTTAAAATTCCAATTCACCCCCCTTTTGGGAATATACCAAAGCTAACAAAGAAGGACGAGTAGATGAGGATATGCATCGACTACCGAGAGATCAATAAAGTAACGGTGAAGAACAAGTATCCATTATCCCGAATTGATGACCTATTTAATTAGCTTCAAGGTACGCAGATTTTCTCTAAAATTGATCTGCAATTTGAATATCATCAAGTGAAGGTTAGATCAGATGATGTATCAAAAACTGCTTTTCGAACTCGGTATAGCCATTACGAGTTCTTGGTTATGTCGTTCAGGTTAACAAATGCTCCAGCGGTATTCATGAATCTAATGAACATGGTATTCCATGAGTACTTAGACCAATTTGTTATTTTATTCATATATGATATTCTGGTCTACTCGAGGAGCCCTGAGGAGCATGAAGCTCATCTGAAACTAGTACTTAAGGTGCTTAGGGAAAAGATGTTATTTGCTAAACTTAAGAAATGTGAATTCTGGCTAGAGCAGGTTGCATTTTTGGGTCATGTGGTATCCGAGGAAGGGATTTCGGTGGACCCAAGCAAAGTAGAGGTTGTAGTTGGCTGGGCAAGGTCGAAGAACATGCAAGAAATCAGAAGTTTCCTAGGTCTTATCGGATACTACCGCCGGTTTGTTGAGGGGTTCTCTAGATTATCAGGGCCTTTAACATGACTCACGAGGAAGAATGTGAAGTTTGACTGGACCGACGAATGCGAGCAGAGCTTCTAGTGGTTGAAGTAGCGTCTAGTCACTACCCCAGTGTTGACCCTTCCAGCAAGTGAGGATGGATTTGTAATTTACAGACGCATCGCAGAAGGGACTTGATTATGTTCTAATGCAGTAAGGGAAATTTATTGGGTATGTGTCTCGCCAATTGAAAGCGTACAAAAAGAACTATCCTGCACACGACTTGGAGCTGGCAACACTTGTGTTTGCGTTAAAGATCTCGCAACACTACCTTTATGGTGTAAGGTGTGAGATTTTTACTGACCATAAAAGTCTCACGTACTTTTTCACCCAGAAGGAGTTGAATATGAGGCAGCGCAGATGGCTCAAGTTGATAAAGGATTATGACCACACTATTAGCTATCACCTAAGAAAGGCGAATGTGGTAGCCAATGCATTGAGTTGGAAATCTAGGGGTACGTCAGCCTTTGCAGTTATGGCTTCGCAACAGATCATGATGGATCTGGAGAGATTGGATGTAGAGTTGGTAGAAGGGAATCATCAGGCGTTCATTTCTAGTATAGTGGTTCAACAAACTTTACGGGAGAGAATCAAAACAGCTCAGCTGAAAGATGCAAAGTTGATGAAGATTGTAGAGAAAATACAAGATGAACAGCACACAGACTAAAATGTTTCTAAGGATGAAGTTCTCAAATTTCACACTCGATTGTGTGCGCCAAACGACGTAGAAATAAAGAGGACGATTCTGGGGGACCCTTCTCTCTATATTGTTCACCCGAGTAGCACGAAGATGTATAGAGACTTGCGAGAATCGTTATGATGGAATAACATGAAGAGAGAGATTGCCAGATTTATGGGACAATGCTTGACATGTCAGAAGGTGAAGGCAGAACACCAGAGCCCAGCAGGACCACTTCAACCATTGGACGTCCCTATGTGGAAGTGGGAGCATATCTTGATAGACTTTGTATCGGGATTGCCTTCAGCGGGGCATGGGTAGAATTCCATATGGGTAGCTGTTGACATATTGACGAAGACTGCCCATTTCATTCAGATTAGAACCAGTTACTCCATGGATAAGCTGGTTGAACTTTATGTCAAGAGATAGTCAGAATACATGGCGTGCCCGTGTCCATCATTTCAGATCAGGATCCGCGGTTCACTTCTTGGTTTTGGAAGTGTTTGCAGGGAGTGTTGGGTTTTCAACTCACTTTCAGTATTGCATTTCACTTTCAAACGGATGGACATTCCGAATGAACCATTCAGATTCTCGAGGATGTGCTACGGGCATGTGTGTTAGATTTTGGGGGCAATTGGATCCGATGTCTATCATTGGTTGAGTATGCATACAATAACAGTCACCAAATCAGCATTGGAATGGCACCATATGAGGCTTTGTATAGTCTCTGGGGCTGATCTCTGTTGCACTAGGATGAAGTAGGCAAATAGCAGATTTTGGGGCCAAAACTTGTTCAGCAGGCCTCTGCAAAGGTCGAGTTTATCAGGGAAAGGATTAAAGCAGCCCAGAGTCGGCAAAAGAGTTATATGAATACTCGTCGACGGGAGCTAGAATTTGAGATAGGTGATATGATATTCTTGAGGATTACTTCGATGAAGGGGGTGATGAGGTATGGAAATACGGGCAAGCTAAGCCCTAAATACATTGGACCGTTCGAGATTTTGGAGAGGATTGATTCGGTAGTGTATAGGATAACATTACCCCCAGCGCTGTCTAGGATACATGATATGTTCCACATGTCCATGTTGAAGAGGTAGGTTCCAAACCCCTCACATGTGATCAGTTATAAGTCATTGGAGATCGAGGATGCTTTAGCATACGAGGAGGTACTAGTTCAGATTTTGGATCAAAAAATATAGAAACTGCGTACTAAGGATATGCCGTTAGTGAAGGTGTTGTGGCAAAATCATGCAGTTAAGGAGGCTTTTGGGAGTTAGAAACGAAAGTACGCCAAAAGTACCCACAGTTTTTTAGTAAGGCTTAGCACTAGGTAGGTAGGTGTATGGTTTTGAGTATAGGTTATATAGAGATTTTGGGAAGAGACTTGTTATGGTTATTGTAATCTCCTAAGACATTGCATGTAACCACGGTATTCCTCCACCATAAGTGAGGGTAGTTAATAAACTTGGGACCAAGCCGATATGTGGGTAGCTACCGACTCTTCTGTAGATAGGGATCGTGAGTTAAGGATGTGATCGGTAATAGTTAACAAATTTTGAGGATGAAATTTTTGTGAGGGAAGAATGTAATGACCTCAAAAATTGTATGCATGGAAATGTAAAATATATATATATATATATATATTAAAATAAATAAATAAATTTAATTTAATTAAATTTTAAATTTTAAATTAAAATATAATTTAATTAATTTTTAATATTAAATAATAGTTATTATTAATTAAATAATGTAATACAATAATAATATTATATTATAATAAAATATATTATACATATATATTTTACAACCTGAAGGAAGCAAATACAGAGGCGCCCCCCCCCCCCCTTTCTCTCTTCACGTTCCCTCTGTTTCCCTCTTTTATCTCTTCTCATTTTCTCGACCGATTGGAAAACCGAAGATACTGCTAGGTTCCTATCTCCGCCACCGAAATTCCTATTGGAGCAAATTTATCATAAAAGCGGCGTAGGCACTACTCCTGGGGAAAGGTATACCCCCTCTCTTTCCTTAATTTCTTCTTTAATATTCAACTAAATCGATGATCGGATACCACCACGGGGTCCTAGTCTCGATCGTCGTCATTTTGGTAGGAGCAATTTTTCAATTTGGGGGTTCTAGGTACCACTCCAAAGCGAGAGTGAGATTTAGGAAATCAAAGAAATTGGTTGTTTTCGGGGGGTTTAATTGTTATTTGAAATTTATGGGCCTAGGAAATGTTAAAGTAATATTTTATTTAGGATTGATTTGATTAAATTAGGGTTATTTAATCAGGGTTCGGGTGAGTGTCCCAGGCATCGTTTTGGGGTCCTTGTTGGTGTAGTTTCAGAAAACCAGGTAAGGGGATTAAGTTAAGTCAGTAATTTTATGGAATTTGAATCAATTTAATAGTTATGTTTATATATATAACTTGATTTGAGAATTCAGAGGTTATTTTCGAAATCCCCCGTTCGAATTGATTCATTTTTACAAAATTAGGATATATGATATGTAATTTTGTATAAAATGAACGGTGGACAGTTGAATATATATGTGTGTGTGTGTGTGTGTGTGTGTGTGTGTGTGTGCATGTAAGTGAGAAATTGTATGGCAGATGATCTGAATGTGTTGGAAATTATAAAATATTGAATTGTTTGAGAAATACTGGAAATGCTTACGAAAATACTGGAACTGTTTATGAAATGCAAGAGTTTGAAATAACGGCCAGTGGCCGGGTATTGTTTGAATGGCCAAGGGTCAGGATTACTATTTGACGTCCGAGGGCGGAGTTTTAATTGACGACTATACACCGGGTTGTATTTTGTGGCCGAGAGCTAGGTTTTTGGAATAACAGGAAATATATGTGAATTGATGTTTTAAATTGTAATTTCTATTATCTAAATTACATGATACGCTCTAAGAACTCTAAGGACCAGTGAGTTGTAGGCATGGTACCATTGCTAGGGATTTATCATGTGGTTGTGTGCACCTACACTTGTGCTGAGAGGTGTGGGGTGGCCTTGTCCGATTTGCCTACGTGAGGTGAATGTACCCTCCTGGGTAAGGGCAATCGAACCAGCAGTTGGAGTTGCATATACCTACGGAGTATGTTAGCAAAGATTACAAATGACTATTGTCTTGGTGGATCCCCAAGGACATTATTCCAGCCTTCGAGCCGCACAACCCTGACCACGGGGGTTTATACATGGCGATTAGTCCTAGGGAATTGTCTTTATGTAAATCTGTTAATTTATGTGAATACGGATAATTAATAAGATAACTTCGAGGGCTTGCTGAGAAAGGTGAGTGCCCTAATAGCAGTAATGGTATTAGAGCAGAGAGAAGCTACTTGTATAGGCGGGTAAACTTCCATATCCTCGGCTAATTGTGTGTGTGAGTGTAACATAAGAATGATTTCATAAATGTGTTTATCTACTTAGTGAATTGGTTATTTTATATACACTAAATGCATGCTGGCCACACACTAACATTAACTTAGTGTTTCCCTTACTCAACTATGCCTCACCCCTACTTTACAAACTATCTTTTCAAGAAATCCTAGGGATCAGGTCTAGTAGGCAAAAGGAGTTAGCCTAGTGGTTTAAATTTATGTAGGTGGTGTGTATGGAAAGAGATTTTATTTTTGTATAGTTTTATGGGATATAATTATGTTAAAATTGAGATATTTGTGTATAAATATAGTTAGAACTCTGGTAATGTAATTTTAGGATTTTGTATTTTATTTTCGTTGCATATATGTGTTTCATATATGATGAATACGGTATCAGGTACACATACGTCACTAAAGTAGCACCTCGGACCCACGTGGCGAGTCGGGGTCATTACATCCTGCATATGAAATGCAGTTAGAATGTTAGACAATTATTTGGCTAGTATATTAAAAGTAGAAAAAAAAATTTGGAATTTCTTACCAATATGGGCCTGTACAGCACCATGCGCTGAGCCTCTATCACCTACGGCCTGCTGAATGTGGTGACTGGAGCATATTGTCGACATATAATGCCGAGCTCCTGGGTCCAAGCTTTGCACCAATGTCGCCACGCAAGGCCATAAAGCTTAGAGGAATGTCAATCTGTATCCGCTCCCCAATCCTATGTAGCTCAGTGTTCTTTGCTACACCACGACCTGACCTTGTCATATGTGCTGTAGAGGTCGATGTTGAAAGAAGATTTAAAAAATAATATTTTATTCATACACTTGAACAACCATCAATAGTTTTATTCTAAATCAATTACTCGTAACCTTACCAACGCTGCTCATTATAGTGTGCAACTCACCCTGGGTTTGATCCCCCAACTGATGGATCCATGTTTGGCTGGGGTCCCAAGGGCTGAGATGGTGGGGGTACCATATGAGGATCGACGTCCTCCGCCGGTCTCGAGGATGTTGGATCATCCACCGGTGATGATCTAGTCGAAAGACTGGACTGAAGTCGGCCTCAACGACCTCCTAGCGCCATGTCTGCAAAATATTACACAAGTAAATATAAGAAGATTGGATATTATATGTGTAGAGACCCAGTGAGTTATAACAATTAAATAATAAAGGAAATAAGAGGAAAAGGAAATTTAAAGGGAGTCTCAGCAGGTCCTCGTTGACGAACGCTTCGCGTTCGTAGACGAAACGACTTCTTGGGATCGTCAACGGGGACACGTGTCTCGTCGATGAGGATTTACCAAGAGAGCAATTTGAGGGTCTGAAATTCGTCGACAAAGGTTATGAGTTCGTTGACGAACTCCCTTTTTGGCCTCATCGACGAAATGACATGTCTTGTTGATGAAGTCAGTGGTTTAAATGGCTCAAAATCAGGTTTTCAGCGAGAAAACCTACGTGCAAACCCTCCTCTTTCTCTCTCTTTGTCCCTCACCCCTTCTCTCTAAGTGTTTGGGCCGGTTTTTCGCCGGTTCAACAATCTGAAGCTGCCACGCTACTCTTGGGAAGATTCTCTTCATATCTATTGGAGTGGATCGTTGATTAGGCCTACTTGGGAACCATCCCAAAATTTGGGTAAATTAGCTAATTTCAATTTTATTTGGTTTTTGGTGTTTCTGGACTGAGACTAATATGCTAGGTAAGATAATACTGAGATTTTGTTGAGAAAATATCAATTTCAGGATGTTGAGCTGGGGACCACATAGGTGTGATTTTGGAGTAATTCGTAAGCTTTTTCATAAGTCAGGTAAGGGGATAAACTAAGTCGGGTTTCTTATGAAAATGTATTTACTATTTTACAGCATTTAATTTCAGGTAAATATGTATATTGTAGGATTATGTTGGAAATAATGTTGTTGATCATAAATACGGTTTTCATGTATAATATCAAAAATATGATTTTAGAATAGATTTTATTTTCTGAATATTACCCCTTTTGTGTGGCATGAGTAACATTTACCATGGAAATTATGATGATGAAATATTATGTTTACAAAATAAGTATGCTATTACTATTTTCAGGGAAATATTAAAATGATACAGGGATTTCCAAACTAAGGATTTTATGTGATATGTCGGCGTAAGGGCCGAGGATTTTATATGATATGTCGGCGTAAGGGCCATGGTTTTATATGATATGCTATGGTGGCATAAGGGCCGTGAATTTTATATGATATGTTATGCAAGGTTTTATGAAAATATTAACATGACAGATATTATTATGAAATAGTCATGTATCATTATTTAGAAATATAGTATATGTTATCAGAACCTGGTTGGCTTGGTTTAAGCTTTCATGAAGCACGGTACCGTAGCTATATGATCACGATCATTCATGTGTTAGTACTACCACTTGTCGTAAGGGGCAGTGGGAGATCGGTAGTCGATGTGGTTTTATAGTAGTGTAGGCGTCCCTCTAGTGTCTGAACTAGGAAGGGCAGACCCATGGTACTTACAGACTTATGTTGATCTAGCGTGGTCGGCCAGCCATTGTTAAGTCTCACCTTCGGGCCGCACAACCCAGTTATGTGGGGGTAAGACATGACATCAGCCAGCTATCCAGCCAAGGTATTTTTCATGTACAGTTATATGAGATGATTTATATGTATAGAAATTTAGTATGTTCTACCATGTTATGATAAATTATGCTTTTCCCAGATATGATACAGACAGTTTAATCAAGTATGATTTATGTATTGTTATACATATAACACGAAAATACTCATGTTGCCACACACTGATATTAGTTTTTTTGGCCCGGATAAGCGTTTAGAGGGGAGTGAATAGACGTTTTTTACGGATATGCAAATTTTCTACAAACACAAAAAAAATCTTGCCAAGAACAAGAGTATTATATCACAATATAAAAATAAAACAAATGGCAATGGATGAGCAACACAAGAGAGAAGAGAGAAGAGAAGTTTAGCACAGTACGTCCACAGCTTGAGACCAACTCAAGGATTCCCCAAATCCACTATACGATCCTTCTTCCGGCAGAGAAGCCTATACAAAAAGCTGCTCACAAAGAGCTCTTACAATGGTACTCACCTAGAGACACCTTACAATGGCTCACTAAGAGTCTTATAATACAAGTATTTGAAGAGAGGTAGATACAATCTTAAATGCTCCTCTTGAGTTGAATATCACAATGTAATCCTCACACTATATCCTCTTTTTCAATGGAGTGTAAGCAAAAGCAAGAGCAAGAGGGCAAGTGGTTGCACAATGAAACCCTAAAGTAAATGCACAATGAATGATTTCAACAACTAATGAGCTTCACTACTTTTAAGTTAATGCAAAAGACCTATTTTAAACACCAAAGGGGCGAGCTGGGTTCTAGAGAACCGTTAGGCATTTATTGATATGAGACAAGGTGAAAACTAGCCGTTCTGGTGCATTAAATGAGGTCTGTAGCCCGACATTCGTCGACGAGGTCTCGTCTTCGTCGACGAGCTCTTTAGTTATTTTGTCGTCAAAGCCTTGTGTTCGTCGATAAGTTACTAGTTTTGAATTTAGGTATTATTGTGCATGACAGTCTCGTACCAAGTGACCCAGTCTACCACACTGGTACCAAACATTTCTCTCCACTCGACACTCTCCCATGTGTCTCTTACCGCAACTAGGACAAACAGGATAAGTTTGCTCGCTCTGCATCTCATGACTCCTCCTCTACTACCTCTGTCCTCCTCTGTATCCACCTCTCCTCCATGGTCCTTGGCTAGAAACCGCCTGAGATCTAGGAGGTGTGGTTCTCTTCCTCTGGCCCTACACCTCAGCACCCCTCTGCCTGCTCACTTCCGCCATGGCGGCCTTGTCCACCAGTTCGGTGAAATCCTGCACCTTCAAAACTACCATCTATTCATAAATTTCCTACCTTAAGCCTCTCTCAAATTTTATTGCCTTCTTTACCTCATCGGGAACGATGTACGAGGCAAAGCGGCACAATTCAATAAATTTCGTGGCATACTGCTGAACTGTCAGATACCCCTGGGTCAAATTCAAAAATTCCTCCACTTTTTCTTCTCTAATGGTGGCAGGAAAATATCGATGAAAGAAAATCTCTTTAAACCAGCTCCAAGTCATGGCTACAGGTACCCGTCTCTGCTCCTCCAGAAGTTTCACATCAAACCACCAACATTTAACCTCCCTTGTCAGTCTGAAGGTGGCATATAATACTCTCTGCTCATCAGTGCATCGAAGTACAATCTATATCTTTTCCAATTCCTGCACCCAGTTCTCTTCCGCAATTGGGTCTGTATTCCCTAAAAAAGTCAGAGGCTTCATTTTGGTGAACTACTTTATAGTGCAGCCATGGTCTACTGATGGGCCTCCCTACTCCCTAGAGCTCCATGCAATCTCGTCCATAACCTGCTGAACTACATTGTACAGGACTGCATCTGAATCACCACCACACATACTAGAGGGCCCTGCACCATCATCACCACTGGCATGAGCACTACTACCCCCAGGATCCATCCTGAAAAGAAAATAAACATAGTTTGAGGACCCTATCTTCATAACATAACTAATATATTTATCTAACTAAAATCTCATATCATCAATTAACCTAACGTCCTTATTCTCAATTTAAGATTCATTCCTGCAATTTAGAAACACAACCCGAAAATAGTTTACTATGGCTTTCCTGAAATCGTTACCCTAGGAAAGACACAGAAATCACTACGAAAATCTTGCTTCCAGACTGCAGAACAAAACCCTGAATTCTCATCTTAACTTCCCAAAATTGACTCAATAAAATCCTGATCTACCTTATTGACTATCCTCTCCAAGATCTATTCCTATACTTTGGTATTTTTTTCGTTGTGCACTAAAGTCTACAGAACCTAGCAACTTAGGCTTTGATACCACAATTGTCACGGCCCAAAAATTCTGCTATATATATATTAATGTTTTTTTCTATAATAATAATAATTCTACTCTGATACCATAAAACATAATCAAAGTCAACCTAGGCTCAAAGGGGTATCGGGGATAAACCTGTCCATACATACATACCAACTATACAACGGAAATCATGATATACTTAACCTTATATACATTACCAGAGTTCTACCATGGCCATATATACACATATACATCCCCAAAAAGGATCATAATATCCTAGGGATTACACAAAATCCACCTTGAACTCAACTCAACTACTTACCCTTCAGCCAGGGTAGCACTATCAGCTTCCTCTATGTCGAAGCTCGCTCGGCTCGTCTATTCGAGTTTCCTTAAAAGTTTGTATTTCTTGGGTGAGACACCTCTCAGTAAGGGAGATAGACTAATATCAATGGCTGGCAACATGAGTATTATTGTGTTATAAACATATACTATTCATGATAAATTGTATCTAATAAGTACGGAAAATATGTACATAGGTCTAACTGCATTTGACAAGTCAGGTAAAACTATTCTGTATAAATCTGAATAAATCGCAAATCAACATAATATATTGTGTCATACTAAATTTATGTACACATATAACTCATCTACTATATCTATATATTACTAAAATTATACCCTGGATGGAAGGTTATATCATGAATTAACTCCGCATGATCGGGTTGTGCGACCCAACGGCTAAACTTAACCATGGCTCGCCTACTAGGCTAAGTCAAACATGACATAACTATGCACGATAGCCCACCCAACCTAGTCTGCCCATCCTACTCTCCACAACACTTCTCGGGTCGGCGCACAGTGGGTATCCTGCTCTCCGCAACACTTTGGAGCTAATCAGCCTCCAACCTAACACTTTTTGAATAGTGTGGTTGCACTGTCGACTAAATCCAATTTGGTCTACCCATCCTACTCTCCGCAACACTTCTCAAGTCGGCATACAGGGATTACACTATCTGATCTAGCTAGCTAGCTACGGTACCGTGCTCATAACATAATTAGTCCATCAAGGTTCTACTAAAGTATAGTATATTTCATTAAACTATAATAATACTATTTGATGATTCTATGCAAAATCTGTCATAATAATAATAATTTTGAATATCTGTTATAAATATATCTAATCACGGCATCTGTGCCTGCTGAATATCACGGCATCTACACCGGCTGAATATCACGGCATCTACGCCGACTGAACATCACGGCATCTGCGCTAGTTGAATATCACGACAACAGTGCCAGCTGAATATCATAATATACTGAAAATATAACTTCTGTATTGTTTATAATTTTTCTAAAAACTATAGCCACTTCATGCTTGTACTTTGAATTCATAAAATATTCTGACATACCATTATTTACAGTAAAATTTATACTCATGCCACACACAAGTGAGTACTGCTCTACAATATATTATCTAGCCTCGGAAAACATATTTTGCTGACAAAAAAATATTAAATTTGTTTTCAAAGTTTCCTTAGTTCAACATCAGTATTCCCAAAAACTATACTAATTCATATATATGCCTTTCTAAATCAAATAATGTATATTAAATGATTAATTTACTGAAAATACCGGTCTTAATCTATCCCCTTACCTGATTCCTAAAGATAAGCCTACAGGGACCCTAATCCGTGCCTGCGGCATACAAGCAAAAATCCCTGTATTCATAAACCTAAAACCAGTCAACTCAACCCCAGAACACTCTATTTTAATATTCCTTAACCCATATTCCTTAAATAATCAACAAAACTCGAAAACAACCTCCTTATCCTAATATTGGAGTGGTGCCTGAACTATCGAATTCTCGAAATTACTCTAGTTAAACTACGGAGAATCACCACCTAGATCCCCAAATCACGTTTATCAACTAATTTGGGCTAAAATTGGATAAGAAATTAAAGAGAGAAGGAAAGAGAGCAGCAACCCTAAGAGAGAGAGAAAGAGAAGAATTAAATTTTCCTTAAGAAAAATAAGTTGTAAGACTGAACATATAAGCCTCTGACAGACGAAGTCGTCGACGGTTTGGGTTTTAGCCCTTCTGTTTTTCAATTTTTTACCGTTATTGGGTTGCAGTTACACAAAACTGTCGACGGTTTTCTGAGCTCCCACAAAACTAACGACAGTTTGGTCCTTCACCAAACTGTTTCTCCCTTGTCCCTTGATTTTCTTATTATTCCAATTTTCCGGGTCTCTACAGCTTTGCACTATCTCTTAACAAATTTTAAGAGATTATTCCACCTTGTCATTTATTAATGACCTTTCCTTTTTCACTTTTTCCAATGTGGGACAAACTCACATAACATTAAATGCTTTATAAAATTCATCAAAAGAAGTCTTTGAAAAACCCATAAAATTATATATTTTAGAAAATATTTCAAAAGTCCCCCACCATTTTCAAAATATAAATGAAAAACAATTTATTCATATAAGAGATAATTTATGCATAAATGAAGGTGTTTTTAGAACTTGAACATTCACTTAATGAATACATATCAAAGTTAATCAGGATACATAGTAGATGAACTTTGAACTAGCAATCCGCTTTTGATTAACCGGATGCATATGACACACAAATTATTAGATCTTTGGGTGTTACCAAAAGCCGATGTGTGGATTGGCCTTGCGTTTATATCCCAGTTTGATGGGTGCTCTAGAGATAAATCCATTTCTCATAGTAAGCGGCACCACTTCCGACACTCATATAGGTAGGTTTATCAAAGGTACCCCTATAATTAAAGCACCTCACAGAACCTGTTCTAAACCTATTAAGAGATTAAGCTCAACCTTCACCTTTTCACATTACACATACAAAGAACTATTTTCCTTGGTATGGATTATGTGACACATTTACATTTTAGTGTTTTTCAGTCACTACATATGATGTACTTTGCTCATTGAACTCAAGAGTTTGAAATTTTCAAGTGTTGAGTTGAGTTTCCATCATTGGTGACTATGGGTTATGGATTTAAGTCTCATCCCCTTTGATGTTTTCCATACCATTTCTCTTGCAAGTCTTTTTGTTAATGGATCAGCCAAATTTTAGCTTGATTTCACAAAATCTATGGTAATTACACCATCAGTAATTAACTACCTCACATAGCTATGTCTTAGGTCAATATGTCTAGATTTACCGTTATATATATTACTATATGTTCGTGAAAAAGTTATCTCACTATCACAATGCAAAGATATAGGTGGCATAGGCTTTGGCCAAATTGGAATTTCTAATAGCAAATTCCTAAGTCATTCTGCCTCTTTGCTACAAGAAGCTAAAGCCACAAATTCTGATGTTATAGTGGAATTTGTTATAAGGCTTTGCTTCTTTGAACCCCAGGAGATAGCTCCTCCACCAAGGGTGAATATCCACCCACTGGTTTATGTATGATTTGTAACGCCCCAAACCCGCCAAGTGGGGCCCGAGGTGTTATGTGTTCCATTCACCTATCTCTGATACCATAAATATCATTCATGTAGCGGAAAATTATTAAACTACCTCAAATAAAATAATAGAATACTATATTGTACAACCAAAAAGAGTTTCCATCTGTCCATATTGCATAACCAGCATTTAAAACAAAAACTTATATGTTCCAGTATCTTACATTCACTCACAATCACAATAACTAAACCCTACCTAGGCTTTTAAGCCCAATCTCCAGAAGGACCTGAAAATTTAATAAATCACTAGAGTGAGACACTTTTCAGTAAGGATGGAATAAATTATATTAGTATGTAGCAGATTAGTTTTAGTGTATACAAAATATAGTCGTTTGTTAATCAATATCAACTGAAAAGACATATGCAGATTGTACTCACACATACGTAAGCAATTATAAACGAGAGTTCCCGACTATTGGGGAGATTACACGCCCATACATGTAAAGCCCCTTTGCTCTGATATCGCATGTAACATTGCCCTTTTTAATTTGGGTAAGGCTACAACTTATACTTATCAGGGCACTCACCTTACTTGGTAAGCCCTCGAGTAGAGAGTTTTACTTCGCCATAATCATTAATGCATTTTAATTCCCATACATGTGCTCACACACATTCAACATCAATCATACCATAGAATCTGCATACACATACAACACAACACTTCTACATTTACAATACATTTCATTCACATCCACACAGGATAGTGGACAAGTACTTCACTTTTCATGGTTCTCAAGGCATCCCTCCCCATTGTTCCCAGCATGTATTTTACAACGGACATCCACTGTTACACTTCCACAATGACCTATTCATAGTAATTCAGTAAAACAAACTCCTCAGGCCTTCCAATGTTTTACCCCCATTTATATAAATGACATTATAACGAACTCTTCAAGCTTGCCAACGTTATATTCTGATTTATATCCAAGGTAATATAACAAACTTCTCAAGCCTGCCAACGTTATATTGTGAAATACCTGAATAACCATACAAAACAAATCACCCAAACATATCAATTTATTTATCATAGTATTCACAACCAATTTATTATAAAGAATTAATCACTTGCCACACGGTTTGAATGTCATATCATACCTTAATAATTTGACCAGAGAAATTATATCACATAATACTCAGTTTCAATCGATTGGATTTTGAAAATGCAACTAGCATAACTTTTATAAAATCATAAATTCCAATTTAATTAGTTCAAATTTAATTAAAAAACTGGCATAATTTATTCCCTTTACATGTTTTCCCGAAAACGGCTCGAAATGAATAGGAAAGCAAAACCCTAGCTTTTCAAAACTCGCTGAGGAACGGGAACCTTTGCGCCAGGAGGAGGGATAGAGGATCAGAGAGCATGTGAGAGTGATCTGGGAGGCTTAGGAGAGAAAGACATGAAGAAGAAAGCCAAAAATTCGAAACCCTAGCTTTTTAGAGAGAGAGGAAATCTATTTTATTAAAAAAAAAAATTAGCTCACCTCTATTTATAGATTGTTGTCCCACACGAAACCATCGACGGTTTCCCTTAAACCGTCGACGATTTGTCCTGTGCTAAACCTAAATCCCCCATGCATTGCTCTCGGTAGTTTGGACCTGCAGGAAAACCATTGATGATTTTTCCTAGGACTCCTCAAACCGTCAACAGTTTGGTCCTTTCCCGGACTATTTTCTTCCTTTTCTTTTTCTTTCTCTTCTCTTTTATTTATTTATCCTATTTTCTTGGTTCGGGTTACTACATGATCATTACGATCAGTGATCCAACTGGCATCTATGAATCCTTCTAAAACAGTAGGTTATCCTTCATAATATATGCCATAATCCATAGTATTTTTCAAATACTTTAACACTCTATATATAGCCTGCCAATGAATATCACTAGGATTACTAGTATATCTACTAAGTTTAGCCATATCATGCAATTTTGTAATATGTCCTAAACTTGCCATAAAGAAAGTGAATCAACAATACAAACAAAACATTCACTTGATTGATATTAATCTTAAACATACCCTCATACATATAGCCTTTTCCCACAAAGACTCCACCCTTAGAGGGTACAAATTTGTAGAATTCAAACACTAACTTAAAGCTAAACTTATTAAGTAGGCTTTCAAAAACTAGATTCTTCCTAATTTCTGGTACATGGCATGCATTAGTGAGAGTAGAACTTTTTCCAGAAGTAGATTCAAAAGTGACATATCCTTTGCCTTTGACTACAGTAGTGGACGAATTTCCTATGTAGAGAACATTGCCATTTTCCACTGGTTCATGCTTTAAGAATGAACTCTTGTCTTTACAGACATGTCTTGTTGCACCTGAATCAATCCACCATGCACAATCATCTTTAACAACATTGATTTCAGAAATCATTGCGACAAACTTGTTAGAATTTGTTTCATCTTGCTTTTTCTTGAGAAGATGACATTCACTTTTTTAGTGTCCAAGTTTTCCAAAATAGAAGCATGAACCTTTCTTTTTCTTATTTTGATTCTTGACAAAATTGTACTTCCTCTTCAAATTCCCTTTTTTGGGATGTTGGGGTTGTTTAGAACTACCTCCTTCTTCCATCATATGTACTTTGAGTGTATGCTCTTCTGCACCTTTTTGGTTCTACCTGAACACTTCCTCAACTTGGAAATGTTGGCCCAATTGTTCAAAAGACATATTGTAATGCCCCAACCTGGGTCTATCAGGGAGCACTGCATCTCTCCTCCTCCACTTTGACCAGACAACAGGGGGTGGGCCTTATTAGACTAATGACTGGCCCCACAAACCAACATGTGTCCTTTTCAATGTGTTTTATGCTCACTCACACACTTCCTAAGAAAACTTCCCAGGTGGTCGCCCATCCCAAGATTGCTCCAAGCCAAGCAAACTTAACTATGGAGTTCTTATAGGAAAGTTCCTGAAAAGAAAGGTGCACCTTGTTGATATGGGTAGTAACATCTAATATTTTAAGTCTTTCATCCATGAGGTATCACATTCTCCCCCACTTATAGAACGCAACGTCCTCGTTGCAAACCCACATTTCCAAACTCAGGCGATGTGAATCTCATCACACTTCCGGCTGGGTGTTGGCTCTAATACCATTTGTAACACCCCAACCTGAGTCTGTCAAGGAGCACTGCGTCTCTCCTCCTCCACCTAGACCAGACAACAGGGGGCGGGCCTTATCAGACTAATGACTGGCCCCACAAACCAACACGTGTCCTTTTCAGTGTGTTTTGTCCTCACTCACACACTTCCTGAGAAAACTTCCTAGGTGGTCACCCATCCCAAGATTGCTCCAAGACAAGCACGCTTAACTATGGAGTTCTTATGGGAAAGCTCTCGAAAAGAAAGGTGCACCTTGTTGATATGGGTAGTAACATCTAATATTTTAAGTCTTTCATCCATGGGGTATCACACATATCATCCTTCCTGTGCTTCAAATATTTTCTAACATCTTTCCAGGATGGAGGTCACTTATCAATAATAGATGAAACAGAAATACATTCATCCATTTTCATATTATGTTGATCAAACTAGTTAAGGATATGCATAATTTCATGAAACTACTCTTCAACAGACCTATTATCAACCATGGTATAATTGAAAATTTTTCCAGTTAGAAATTTCTTACTAGTCGCATAATTTGTGAAATACTTAGCCTCGATCAAGTGCATCCCAGAACTTCTTTGCAGTAGCTATATTCTGATACAGATCGAACAGATGGACTAACATTGAATTGAAAATGTGGCATTTGCATATATAATCATCTTGTTCCATTTTAAGCCTCGCACGTCCTTCAACCAAAGATTCATTCTCATTCACAGCAGGTTTGGGGTGGTCATAGCATACACCACTTCGAGAGCCGCAAGAAGAAAGTGCATCTTTTTCTACTATTGCCAAAAATTTATTCCATCGAATTGTTCAAGTTTGAAAAAATCTGCAATGAATTCCCTTAAAGTTGAAGAACCAGCCATTTCGGAAATAACGTTTTAAGATTGTAAGAATAATAAGATAAGGAAAATGCTGGAGAACTAAAAATGCTTCAAGGCACGTTACAAGGTCGTTTTCATTAAAACGTTATTTGCTCCCGCCAAATTGGTGTCTATAGAGTCAAAAAATACGTTTCTAGGATACAATGAAGCCCAAAATATAATCTGATATCAGTTTACATTGTACACAAATAGAAACTAATCACAAACACCCTTAGAATAATCTGAACAAATTTTCTGGTATTCTATTCCTACAAAAAATAGAATCTAAGTTTGAAAAAGATATAATTTGTGGAAGGTTTATGTAAAAAAGAGAAAAAGAGAATGATGAATTTTGTGTATATTTCACAGAGTTAATTATGTCTATTTTTACACAAAATTATATCTTTTCTGAAAGGTTGCATCTGTCCAAATCGCGAAGCAAATTCGACTTGGTCGCACCCGGTGTTGGAATTGGTGTATTCCCAAGAGAGGGGTGAATTGGGTATTTAAAACTTCCTAAGTTGATTTCAATTCCACAAGCAGTAATACACAACCTTGGGTCTATCTATGGAATCCCAAATGTGCAGATAAATAAAATGTACGAAAATAAAATCATGCGCAACATTCACAAAATAACATACATGTGCAGGAATATAAATTGCAGAAATTTAAAATGCACAAACGATATGTTATTGGGGTTTGGCCAACTGTGCCTATGTCCCTGCCTCAGCTCGCAAGCCCGAGGATTACCACTATTGCTCACTTAACGGGTGAAGCGGCACCGGTTACAACCAGGTCAAACTAAAGCAGGGCTGACCTCAACCTTTACACGCTCTCCTTACGGGGTGGAGAAGGCCCTAACAACCAATCCTTACGGGCTAGATCAACGCCCCCTCAGGCCATTCCTGGAATACAATCAATGAACAATACAAGATGTGTACAATTCAAATGCTTCTACACAAGCATATATGCATCACAATTTGCTCAATTCAAGTACAAATTACACTTCTGTATGATATGAAAGTATAAGCTCAGTGAAGTCTAAATGTGACTACTCTCAAGATAATGTCAATATTATCAAGCAATATGTGAAAGTGGTGTGAGTTTATCTTTGTGTTAAAAATGTGTATATTAATCACCAACAATAACCACAAAGAACTCAAGAACACACCCAAATATCTCTAGAACAAATATTAAGTATAAAGTATAGGAGATATTTGAAATCAAGCTTGTTTGAAAAATATTTCACAAAGCACAAAAACAAGCCTGTGAATACTTACAACAATAATGCAAGATTCACAAGCTCTACAGAGTATTCCCACTAAAGACTTATGAATTAAATCACAAGAGAACATTCAAGCTCACTTTCAATAAAATCTACTACAATGAAAGTGTGAGCTGATATGAAATCTCAATAAAACTCTTGCCAAAGGATTTTAGCAAGTAGGATAAGTAAGAGATGGATTTTTGGCTTGTATATGAGAAAATAAGGGTTTTGAATTTCAAAGAGTTTTGGCTAATGATTTGTTAATCCATGCTTAATCTTTCTAAATGAAGTAGTATATATAGACATACTCAAAATTATAACCATTGAGAGACATGGGAGTCTTTTTAGAAAATATTAATAAAATTAACCTTGTTTTACCGCGGTTAAAAATATAGCAACCTGAGAGTTTCGGTTGACTATATTTTAAGTTCGGTTGACTATATTTATAAGTTCGGTCAATCGAGCCACTTTTGAACTATAGAATATAGTCGGCTGAATCAGGGCGATTTACGAACCCTTCGACGTTCAGTTGGCTATATTTGAATTCGGTATACTATTCGTCCGATTCAATCGACTCAATCATAAATGAATTGGAATTTCGGTCAGCTAAAATGTTGGGTGTCAGGCACGTGCGAGTTTGGTCGACTAAGGGAGACACGTTCAAAAATATATAGTCGACCGAATGAAGTCAACAAGTTAACTTCTGGTCAGTTCGGTCTACCGAGGCGTTTTTAACGCGCTGAATTCGGTCGATTGAAACCCTTTCACACTTAAGATTTAGGTCCTATTTTTTTAGTATGGTTACGTGTAGGGACCTAGGGTCAGTCTACGGTTAAAGCTTTTTAATTTAGGCTAAAAACCTGACATCAGTCGACCAAAGTCTTTTCTATGGTCATTGATTTTCCTATGGTCATTTGAGCTTATATTCCTACCATGCATTAATTATTACAGACCTTAAATTATTATTACGGACTCAAAATAAGAAGATGCAATACAATACAACTTGAAATAAACAGAAACTTCATGCTCTACTCCTCTACAATTTCATGGAATTGCGCCGAATGATGTGCTCGTTTTAGTGCTTCTCGACTTCCATTTCTCATCTGTCATCCATGCTTAGAAAAGTAAACATGTTCATACACTTAACATACAGATGAGATACTATGATTTGTCATAATCAAAATAGGAGACGGACTCAAAAGGTCAACACCCGGCGTTGACCTAGTCAAGCCCTGGTCGAGCCTATAGTGATCCTAAAAATTAAATTAAATTAAATTAAAAAAATTAAATTAATTAATTAATTAATTATTAATTATTAATTATTAATTAAATAATATAATATAATAATATATTAATATAATAATAAATAATATTATAATATTATAATATTATAATATATATATATATACTATGCCTTTCCTGATTCTTCAAGAAAGGTGATTTCAATTTCATCTTGAGATTACAAACCCCCCTCACATCTCTCAGCTCTCTCAGGCCCCCTTTCTGTTTCTCTCTCTCTCTCTCTCTCTCTCCCCTTGATTTTTTGGCAAAACATGCACTAATTGAAGAACGAAAAATATCCTTGGGTTCTAATTTCGGCCACCAATGTTTTAATCGAGGAAATTTCATGGTTTGGGCGTCGTAGGCACCACTCTTGGGATAAGGTAAGGAGAATAAGTTATGTCAGGCATATTTTAAAATATTCCCGATTAAATCTAAATATATGAATTTAAATATATTCTTGGGTTTAGGGATATTTTTGGAATTAGATTAAATTGCGGGGATTTGATTATATTTGTGTTTTTAAATATGATAGAAATTAAATTTAAACATGGGAAGTAGATCATACCCACGTTTTTTTTTTTTTTTAGAATTTATCGAGTATATATTTATAAGAATTTTTTAGGTAACTTATGAAATTTTAATTATTATATAAATTGTATAGCATAAGTTTAATTTATTCAAAGCATAAATAAGCATGTTGGGATTTTTATGATTACTATATTATGAAATATTAACTCAAATTGTGTGGCATGAGTATATACTGATTTTAGAAAATGTTGTAAAAATTATGAAATTATATTATGAGTATAGACAACTGTGTACTGAGTAACGATGGTTGTGTGCCGATTATAGATGGTTATGTGTCGATCACAAATGGTTGTGTGCCGATCATAGATGGTTGTGTGCCGAGTTATGAAATAATGGTATTATAAGGAGTTAGGAAATGATAGATTTTATACAGAATTGTAATTATATCAAATTATATACAAATTTATGGAAATGTGATAATGTTACAGTTTGACTATATGAAATGTATTATATGGTAGTAAAACCCTAATGAACTGGTTCAGATTAAGAGCACGGTACCGTTGCCAGTATGATGTGTTAGTGTAACCACACTGTACTACGAAGTGTTGGTAATGGAAGTCGATTTGGCCTGTGAAGAGATGTTGACCGCCCATGGGTCCGGACCAGGCTGTGGTAGGCATATCGTACTACAGACTCATTAAATTTGATTTGACCTGGTGGTAGGCCAGCTATGGCTAAGTCCCGCCTTCAGGCCGCACAACCTAGTCATATAGGGTTATTACATGACGAGATGTATGAATATCCTAGGGAAAGTTTTATGTGTGTATATATATAACAGATGACATCTAAATATAGAGTAATTTATTACGATGAGTATGCTATGATGAAAAGTATGTACTTTCCAAGTATATATATGTAGATACGAGTACAACTTTACATGTTTTATCAGTTAAAGTTAATTATTTAATGGATGTGTTTTTGGAATACTAAAACTCATGTTACCACACACTGATAATAATCTATTTCTTCTTACTAAGATATGTCTCACTCCTATAATTCCTAACATTTCAGGAAATCCCAGAAATCAAGCTTAAAGCTCTAGGGCAAGGCTGATTAGAGTTTGTTCAGGGTAAGTTTTCTTTTATCAGACACAAATCTATAAATGGGTATACTTAGTGTCTTGAGGGATGTAATTATGGACTTGAAGGAAAATATGTATGTATTTCGGGGAACAGTAAAGCTTTGGTATTGTATTTGGAGTTTGTATATTTGTATTCCACTGTGTTGTGTGTGAGAAGAATTATGGACAGGAGTACCTGCGGCCCACTTTGGGTGTCAAGTTCTTTTATCTTGGTATCGGAGCTATTATGGGAATATATGTGTTATATTTATAATGTTATTATTTTTAGGGTCATTACAATTGTGGTATCAGAGCCTAAGTTGTTAGGTTCTACAAACTTTAGCGAATAACAATACCAAAGTATAGGTATGGATCTTGATGAGGGTAGGAAATGGGTAGATCAGGATTCTAGTAAGATTTTATTAGACAATAAGATAGGAATTTAAGGTTTCGTCTCATAGCCTAGAGGCAGAATTCCATTGACGGTCTTCTGTGATTTTCTTAAGACGACAGTTTCAGGAAAAATATGGCAAAGTATTGACGATTTTTGTTTCTGATCAGTGAAACTGGAACTTGAAAGGGGAAACTTGGATGTCAAATTGTTTGTTGGTGTGAGGGAAGTTCCTAAGGGGAAAGCCTAAGTATTTTAGTATGAGGATAGAGTGCATTTTATAGTTTCTTAGTTAGATAGTTGTACTAGTCACGTTAAAATATTGAGATTCTAAGACTATCTTGTTCTATTTTTAGGATGGACCCTGGAAGTAATAACGTGAATGCTGAAGATAGTAGCCATGTGGGGGCCTCCCATATGGGTGGCAACGATTCTGATCAAGTGCTGCATAACATTGCTCAACAGGTCATGAGGGAAATAGCACAAAATTCCAAGGAACAGGGTTGTGCACCAGTTGACCAAGGGTGCACCATAGAGCAGTTCACTCGAATAAATCCGCCTATTTTTCCAAGAAGTGTCGACCCAATTATTGCAGAGAATTGGGTGCAGGAGATTGAGAAGATTCTGGCAGTACCGTGCTGCACTAACGAACAGAAGGTTCTCTATGCGACATTCAAGCTGACGAGTGAGGCCGAGCGATGGTGGTTAACATTGAAGCTATTGGAGGAACAGAGGCCAGTACCCATAGCACTGACCTAGGGCCGTTTTTAAAGAGATCTTCTTCAATCAGTACTTCCCCACCTCTGTTAAGGATGCTAAGGTGGAGGAGTTTCTAATCCTAACCTAGGGCCACATGTGTAATGCCCCAGGAAATGATATGTTATGTAAATAATAATAATAATAATAATAATAATAATAATAATAATAATAATAATAATAATAATTAAATTAAATAAATAATTAAATAATAATTATTAATTAAATTATATAATATAATATATTAAAATATTAATATAATATAATATATTATTATTATATATGTTAAAATTTATTATTTATATTTATATATATATATATATATATATAAACAATATAAGTTAAAGAAAAGAAAGATCCTAAAGGATCTTTTCCTTCAAGAAATTTCATTTCCTGCAGAGAGCAGCCCCCCCCCCCCTTCTCTCCTCGTCTCCTCCATTTCCCCCTCCTCTCTCTTCTCATTTTCTAGGTCAATATTCGGCCGATCGAAAAATCGAAGAAACCGTTGGGTTCCTATCTTCGCCAACAATATTCCTACCAGAACGGATTTGTCATGGGGGCGACGTGGGCCCCACTCCTAGGGAAAGGTATACTCCCTCTCTTTCCTTAATTTTTCCTTTAATCTTCCGCTAAATCGACGATCGAGCTCCACCATGGGATCCTAGTCTCGATCGTCGTCATTTTGACTGGAGCGAATTTTCAATTTGGGGGTCCTAGGCACCACTCCAAAGTGAGAGTGGGATTTAGGGAATTAAGAAAATTGGTTGTTTTTGTGGGTTCAATTGTTATTTGAAATTTATGGGCCTAGGAAATATTAAAATAATATTTTATTTAGGGTTGATTTGATTAAATTAGGATTATTGAATCAAGGTTCGGGTGAGCGCCACAAGCATCGTTTTGGGGTCCCTACTAGTGTAGTTTCAGGGAACCAAGTAAGGGGATTAAGTTAAGTTAGTAATTTTATGGAATTTGAATCAATTTAATTGTTATGTTTACATATATAACTTAAATTGAGAATTTGGAGGTTATTTTTGAAAAGCTCGTTCAGATTAATTCATTTTACAAAATTAGGATATATGATATGTAATTTTGTATAAAATGAACAGTGGACAGTTGAATCTATATATATGAGTGCATTTAAATGTGAAATTGTGGCAGATGATCTGAATGGGTTGGAAATTATAAAATACTAAATTGTTTGAGAAATACTGGAAATGCTTGCGAAAATACTGGAACTGTTTATGAAATGCAGAAGTTTGAAATAACGGCCAGTGGCCGGGTATTTTTTTGATTGGCCAAGAGCCAGGATTGTTATTTGACAGCTGAGGGCTGAGTTTTAATTGACAGTTATACGCCGGATTGTATTTATAGCCAGGGGCTAGGTTTTTTGGAATAACAAGAAATATATGTGAATTGATGTTTTAAATGGTGATTTCTATTATCTACATTGCATGATATGTTTTAGGAATCATGGGGACCAATGTATTGTGAGCACGATACCGTTGCTAATGATTTGTTATGTGGCCGTGTGCACCCACACTTGTGCTGAGAGGTGTAGGGTGGCCTTGTCCGATTTGTCTACGTGAGGTGAATGTACCCCCTGGATAAGGGCAATCGAACCAGCAGCTGGAGCTGCATATACCTGCGGAGTATGTTAGCAGAGAATAAAGATAACTATTGTCTAGGTGGATCCCCTAAGACATTAGTCCAACCTTCGGGCCGCACAACTCATACCATGGGGGAAGTAAATGGCGTGTTTGTCATAGGGAGTGTCTTATATGCATATCTGTTAATTTATGTGAATACGGATAATTAATAAGATAACTTCGAGGGCTTGCTGAGAAAGGTGAGTGCCCTAGTAGCAGTAATGGTATTAGAGCAGAGGAAAGCTATTTGTATGATTTGTATGGGCGGGTAATCTTGCTTATCCTCGGTTAATTGTGTGTGTGAGTGTAAAATAAGAATGATTTCATAAATGTGTTTATCTACTTAGTGAACTCTTTATTTTCTGTACACGAAATGCATGCTGGCCACACACTGACATTAAGTTAGTCTTTCACTTACTAAGTTGTGCCTCACCCTTACTTTACAAACTATCTTTTCGGGAAATCCTAGGGATCGGGTCTAGCAGGCTAGAGGAGCCAGGCTAGTGGTTTAAATTTATATAGGTGGTATGTATAGACAGAGATTTAATTTTTGTATAGTTTTACGGGATGTAATTATGTTAAAATGGAGATATTTGTGTATAAAGATAGTTAAAACTCACAACCACACACACACACATATACAATTATAGACCATTAAAGCATTCATATTTGATTTTTCTCACAAGTCTTAAGGTGTGAAATAGTTTAAGAAATATATATATGCCAATCATATATGTGTTGAGGGAGTTTAAATGGCATGATGAAGGATATTTATAGTAGCTAGATTGCTAGGGTAGGTAAAACGTTGCAGTCATTAGTAGGCACATTCATGCATATATGCATTACTAATCAATAATATATATTAATAAATCTCTTTGGTTTCACCTGTTACAAAAATAATATATATTGTTCCAAAGGTAATGTCCTTCAGGCAATTAAGACAATATATCTATATATATATATATATATATATATATATGTATGTATGTATGTATATTGTGATAGGTACTCTTTTATATATTTCAGTAATGGTCAACTAAACATTAATGTCCCACCATATAACATTATTACACATTCTTATAATATGCTTTTTATTTGAATTTTTTATAAACATCAAATCTAATTGAATGAAATAAATACATTTGATGATATAAACTCCAAAAATTGATAAAATTCCAGAAATTGACAAATGCACAGATACAAAGAAAGAGAAGCTTACAGAGAAGAGTAACGGACTCCAACAACTTGCTGGCGGTGGCTTGCAGTTCACAGGCACTAGTTTGCGGCAGAGGGGAGTTGGGTGACAACTTGTGATGGAGGGGAATTGGGCAATGACCTCTGGCGACTCGCAGATGGTCTCTTGCAGCAGAGGGGAATCGAGTGACGGCCACGGGGACTCGCAGGCGATGGCTTGCGGCTGAGAGTAGGGGGAGGCTAGGAGAGAGGATCGCCGGAGTAGGAGGGGAAGAGGAGGAGCTTGAACGGTGGCTTGCGGCTGAAAGCAGGGGGAGACTGGGAGAGAGGATCGTCGAAGCAGGAGGGGAGGAGGAGGAGTTGGCTCGGTGGCTTGCGGCCGAGAGCAACGGGAGATCGATCGATTGGGAGCTAGAGAGGTTCGCGGAAGCAAGTGGAGGGGAAGGGGAAGAGGTCAGCTGGAGATGAAGGAGGGGAAAGCAGCGTGGGAAAATATTCCGCAGAAAGCAATAAGGGTTTTTGGGCATTAGTGACGATTTCAAAACCGTCACTACTACTCTACATCTATTTTTTTTTATAAATAACAAAGCATTAGTGACGGTCCAAAATTCGTCACTAATAATGGCCTAGTAGTGACGAATATAGAAATTCGTCACTAATAAGACCCCAATGGTGACGATTTTATAAATTCATCACTAATATTCTGAACTTAAATTTTTTTATATTTTTTTTTTTAAAAAGGAAGTATTAGTGACGAATCTAAAAATTCATCACTATTAGTTCCTTATTAGTGACGAATATACAATATCGTCACTAATACTCTGAATTGGAATTTTTTTTATTTGTTTTAAAAAAAGGAATTATTAGTGACGATTCTCAAATACGTCACTAATAAGGGACAAATAGTGACGAATTCATAAATTCACAACTAATACTTTGAACTTAAAATTTTTAATTTTTTTAAAACAGGTAGTATTAGTGATGGTTGTCGATCCGTCACTAATAAGGGGTCAATAGTGACGAATCTTCAAATTCGTCAAAAATACTTTGAACTTAAATTTTTTTAGTAGTGACGATTGTCAAATCTGTCACTAATATCCTATTAGTAATGACGGTTTCAAAACCTTCACTAATATCCTCTTATTAGTGACAGTTCTCCCAATCCGTCACAAATACCCTTAACTTAATTTTTTTAATATCTTTTTAAATAAAAACATTAGTAGTGACGGTTTCAAAATCATCACTAATACACCATTATTAATGACGGATATCCTAATCCGTCACTAACACTCTTAACTAAATTTTTTTTTTATATTCATAACTATTAGTAGTGACGGTTTATTAATCGTTACTAATAAGTGACTTTTAGTGACGAATTTAGTCCGTCACTAATACCATAGAATCGTCGCTAATATTTTTTCAAAAAAAATTTCGCGCGAAAATTGTTTACCGCACAGTTTTTAGTGATGAAAGTATTAGTAACGGTTCTAAACCGTCACTAATACTTTCGTCACTAAAAATCTATTTTTTTGTAGTGTTAACAAAACTCTAGTATATTCTTATATAATACAAAATTTAGGCTCAAATTAACTTGGTAATACTAACAATATCCAAATACTCTACTTACCCTAGTTTTGGGATGGCTCTCAAACTTCTTAAATCAACATTTTGCTCTGGTTATGTTGTAGAGAATCTCCTCAGGATCACCGTAATAGCTTCTGATCGTCGAACCGAGGAGAGACGGAGCCGAAAACCTAGAGAAAAGTGAGAGAAACCGTATTTTAGAGAGAGAGAGAGAGAGAGAGAGAGAGAGAGAGGAAATTCTGTCTGAAATTCTCGCAGAAAAAATGATTTTCGGCTTTATATATAGAAAGCTTATCCACGTGGACTCATCGACGAGTCAATGAAGGAAGCTTGTCGACAAACACCTTCTCCTCGTCGACGAGTTTCAGGTTCTAGAATAGTCCTTCTGGTAATTTCTTGTAGATGAGACACTTGTTCTCGTCGAAGAGCCCAAAAGCCCTACTTATCGACGAGCACTTCTACACTCGTCAATGAGACCCTGCTGAAATCCCCTTTTAAAGATTCCTTTTTCTCTCCTTTCTTTATTATTTAATTACTATAATTTTTTGGGTCTCTACAATATTTCTATGGAAAATGTCCTATTTACAGACGAAATGTTGCCAAAATTTTTCTAAACTAATAAAACTTAGCTATTTAAAATTGTATCATTTTTTTTAACTATGTCCGAATGTCCAATTATTTTGCTATCAAATCATTGATTCTTATAGTACGTATACATATATGTTCAAAAAGCATATACTAATTTTTTTATAATTCTTAATTTGTAGGGTTTGTGGCTGTCACAACATCAGCACGATGTCATGCACTACAGTCGGATGCAACTTTTGATCTATTTTTTTTTTTTTGTATGTTTTTTGTTATCTGAACAGATGGAATTTCTGTATTTGAATTTGAATTTGTATAATGTATTCGTATTTAAATTTGAATTTTGAATTTTTTTTTTTGTTATCTGGACAGATGGAATTTATGTATTTTAATTGAATTTCTATAATTTATTTGTATTTGTATTTGAATTTCGAATTTGAATTAGAATTTTCAATAATTTATGAATTTTTTTGTAATTATGGTTTAATGTTATGTATGCGAAAATGTAATTACAAATTTTTTTAGGAATTAATGATTAAAAAATAATTATTATTATTTTAAATTATTAGTGACGGTTTCAAAACCATCACTAATACTAGAGTAGTAGTGACGAATTTCAAAATCATCACTACTAGCAACTATTAGTGACGAATTTCAAAAGCGTCACTAAAGCCTAAGTATTGGTGACGATTTTGAAACCGTCACTAATAGCGTATTATTAGTGACAGTTTTGAAACTCGTCACTACTACTCTACTTAAGTGACGCGTTTGAAATTCATCACTAATAGTTGCTAGTAGTGACAGTTTTGAAAATCGTCACTACTACTCTAGTATTAGTGACGGTATCAAAATCATCACTAATATTCTACTATTAGTGACGATTTTGAGCGGAACCAATGCAGCAATTTATAGTAACGGCGTTAAGGTTTTAGTGACGATTATAATCCATCACTGCTACTTTATTATTAGTGATGCTTTTAAAATTCATCACTAATAATTATTAGTAACCGAAGTTATGGTGACTATTTCAAAATCATCACTAATACTTGTAAAACTGTCACTAATACTTGTAAAACTATCACTAATACTATTAGTGACGATTTTGTGATTTTTAGTGACAATTTTGATCCTTCACTAATAACCTTATTTTTTGTAGTGCCTAGAAAATTCCAGGGAAACAATCAGGCACCCCGAGGTGATCATCAGAGGAACACTGCCTAAGCGTGGGTGTATGCGCTTACACTAGGAGATCCGGATAATGCGAATGACGTGGTGATAGGTACCATTTTTATTCTGTCATATAAAGTTATTGTGTTGTTTGATTCATGGGCGACTCATTCATTCATAGCGCTGGAGTTTATCAAGTTATGTGGGATAGAAGTTCAGCCACTAGGTGTTGATTTATCAGTGGCTACACCGACGAGAAACGTGGTGGTGTGTAGGAGAGTACTTAAATATTGTCCAATCAATATTCAGGGGAGGTCACTACCCGCTAATTTAGTGGTCCTCGACATGCATGGATTTGAGGTGATTCTGGGGATGGATTGGCTAGCTTCCAGTTATGTCAGTATTGACTGCTACAAGAAGAAGTGTTCAGACCTCCTGAGGAGCAGGAGTACAGGTTTACTAGGTTGTGCGTGCGCTTCTCGCCTCATATATTGTGAGCTATTTAGGCGAGGAGGCTACTTCACCAGGGATTCCAGAAGTATTTAGCTTGTGTGAAGGTAGTGGCAGAGGGGAATTAAAGTTGGAAGATATCCTGATAGTAAAGGATTTTCCTGACGTGTTTTTGGAGGATTTTTCGGGGTTAACTCCTAATTATGAAGTCAAGTTTGCTATCGACCTATCTCCGGGAACAGCACAAATCTCTAAGGCCCCAAACAAAATGGCTCAAGTAGAGTTGAAAGAATTAAAAGATCAATTATAGGAGTTGTTGGATAAGGGGTTCATCAGACCTAGTGTGTCCCCGTGGGGCGCACCAGTGTTGTTTGTTAAAAAGAAAGATGGGTCGATGAGAATGTGCATTGACTATCGGGAAATCAACAAGGTGACAATTAGGAATAAATACACACTACCCCGAATTGATGACATGTTTGACCATCTCCAGGGAACATAGGTTTTCTCTAAGATTGATCTTCGATTTGGGTACCATTAGGTGAGAATTAAATCAGAGGATGCTCCAAAGACAGCTTTCCAAACCAAGTATGGCCACTATGAGTTCCTGGTTATGCCTTTCGAATTGACTAACGCTCCTGCGGTATTTATGGACCTGATGAATAGGGTTTTCCATGAATATCTGAACCAATTTGTAATAGTATTTATGGATGATATTTTGGTTTACTCGAAGAGTCCCAAGGAGCACAAAAATCATTTAAGGCTGGTACTTCAGTTACTAAGGGAAAAGAAGTTTTATGCTAAATTCAGAAAATGTGAATTCTAAGTGGAGAAGGTTACATTCCTCGGACACATGATATCCGAGGATGGTGTTTTCATAGATCCGGGTAAGATAGAGACGATAGTGGACTGGGCGAAACCGAAGAATGTTCAGGAGGTAAGAAGTTTCCTAAGATTGGCAGGGTACTATCGCCAGTTTGTGGAAGGATTTTCCAAACTGTCAGGTCCTTTGACATGATTGATAAGGTAAAATATAAAGTTTGTTTGGACAAATGAATATGAACAAAGTTTTCAGGAATTAAAGCAGTGACTCATCACGGCACCAGTACTGACTATTTAATCAGAAAATGATGATTTTGTGATTTGTAGTGATGCATCTCAGAAAGGGCTCGGATGTGTGTTGATGCAACAGGGGAAAGTTGTAACTTATGTTCCTCGGCAGCTCAAGGAGTACGAGAAGAATTATCCTACACACGACTTAGAGTTGGTAGTGGTGGTTTTTGCATTAAAAATCTGGAAGCACTACCTGTACAGTGGAAAGTGCGAGCTTTTTACAGACCACAAAAGCCTTAAGTATTTCTTCCCGCAGAAGGAACTAAATATGAGACAGAGAAGATAGCTTAAGTTGATTTAGGATTATGACTATACCACTAGTTACCACCCAAGGAAAGCTAATATGGTAGCTGATGCATTGAGTCGTAAGTCAGGAAGTGCATCAGTATCAGCAATAGTAACTCAACATCAGATCTGGATGGATTTAGAAAGATTTAGTGTGGAATTAATAGAGGGAAATCACCAAGCACTCATCGCTAATATGATAATCCAACCCACCTTGCAGAAAAGGATTAAGGTCGCTTAGATGAAAGATACGGAGTTGGTAAAAATTGTGGATAAAGGGCAGAGTGGGCTGAAGCCAGATTTTAATATTTTAGATGGTGGAGTGTTGAGGTTCTGTACCAAATTATGTGTACCTAACGATACTGAGATTAAAAGAACTATTCTTGAGGAAGCACATCGTTCCCTTTATACAGTGCATCCAGGAAGCACTAAAATGTATAAGGATCTACGGGAATCTTTTTGGTGGAGTAATATAAAGAAAGAAATTGCTCGATATGTAGATCAGTGCTTGATATGCCTGCAGGTGAAGGCTGAGCATCAGAGACCAGTGGGACTGTTGCAACAACTTCACATTCTTAAGTGGAAGTGGGAGCATATTTCTATGGATTTCGTTATAGGATTACCACCGGCATTTCATAGACAAGATGCTATCTGGGTAGTCGTTGACCGATTGGCGAAGACTGCCCATTTTCTTCCAATCAAAGTTAACTACTCCATGAGTAGATTGTCAGAATTGTATATACAGGAGATAGTTAGATTGCATGGTGTACCAATGTCCATCTTGTCGGATCGGGACCCATGGTTCACATCTCAGTTCTGGAAGAGTTTGCAAGGAGCCTTGGGTTCTCAGCTGACATACAGTACAGCGTTTCATCCTCAGACTGATGGATAGACAAAGAGAACCATACAGATACTAGAGGATATGTTGCGGGCCTGTGTGCTGAACTTTGAAGGTAGTTGGGTCCAGTATTTGTCACTGGTTGAGTTTACATATAACAACAGCTATCAAGTTAGCATCGGAATGGCACCGTATAAAGCGTTATATGGTCGAAGGTGCCGATCTCCATTATATTAGGACTAGATTGGTGAAAGACAGATTTTGGTGCCAGAGATTGTGTAGCAAACTTATGATAAAATCAAACTCATCCAAGAAATGATCAAAATAGCCTAGAGTCGACAGAAAAGTTATGTTAACACCTGCCGACGAGAACTGGAGTTTGGTGTGGGGGATCATGTATTCTTGAGAATTGCACCAATGAAAGGAGTGATGAGATTTGGGAAGAAGGGTAAGCTGAGCCCTAGGTATATTGGGTTTGTAAAGACCCGAAAAATTAAAATGATTGAAATAATAAAAAAATATATAGATAAAATAACAAATAAATAAATAAAAGGAATGGCGTGGGAAAAAGAAAAAAATTAAAATTAAAATTAAAGAAATTAAATTAAATTAAGATAAATTAAAAAATTAAATAAATAGTTATTAAATTAAATATTATTACATTGGATTAAAAAAAAAACTAATTGGAATAAGAGAAATAGATATATATATATATATATATATATATATATAATAAGTATAAGTTAAAGTTTTATATATATATCTGTGTGTGTGTGTGTAAAGTTAACTAAAGAATAAAGAAAGAAGAAGAAGAAGAAGAAGAAGATGAGGTACAGAGGCACGCCCCCTCAGAATTTTATTTCCTGCGTGTTCGTCTACGTCTCTCTCTCTCTCTCAATTTCTTGACGAGTTTGCGGAGGATCGGGAAATAGAAGGTGTCGTTGGATTCCCAGTTCTGCTGCCAACATTTCTACTGGAGCAGAATTTTCATGGGAATGACTTAGGCACTGCTTCTCGGGAAAGGTAATTTTTCCCTATTTTCTCAATTTCGTTTTAAATATGCTGTTAAATCGACTATCGGGTACCACCACGTGGTCCTAATTACGGTTATCGTCATTTTGGCGTAGCTAATTTTTCAATTGGGGTTTTCTAAACCCCACTCCAAAGCAAGTGGGATTTGGGAAATTTGGCAAATTAGTTAAATTTGGGGGTATAACTGTTAATTTAAAATTATGACCCTAGAAAATATTTAAATAGTATTTTATTTAGGAATAATTTAAATGAAATTAGGGTTTTTGATTCAGGGTTCGGGTGAGCGCCGCAGGTATTTTTCAGAGTCCCTGTTGACGTAGTTCAAGAAATTAGATAAGGGGGAAATTTATATATTAAATCAGGTTTTTCATGAATTAAAAATGATTATGTGTTATTTATGTATATATGTTTTTATATGGGTTTATAATGCCAGCCATGAAATTTACGTTTTCTGAGCCTAGGATTGTCGATATAGTTATGTATATGTGAAAGTGAACGAATGAAAGTAAAAAGAATTTTCTGATGAATTAAATAACAAATGGAATGTATTTTGAGCATATAAATGTTAAATGTGGGTTGGCTTATTTTATGAGAAATATGTATGAATTTTACTATTAAATTGTGTGGCATGAGAATTTGTGCAAATTATATATTAAATGTATAAGATGCAAGTTAAGTAAGTAAAGCAATGAGAATAAAATATGATATGGACAATGTTGCCTGTGTATGTTAATTGCAATCATGTAAAGGTACGATAGCTGAAAGCCGAGTTAGCAGATTCTAGGGCATTTCTATGTGCACTAACTGTAGCAAATTCTAACGCATTTCTATGTGGACTAACTAATGACGGCTAAAGAGCGGCTGTAGTACAAAGGAATGAAATGAAAATGTTATGAAATGAAATGACAAGGAATGACAATGCAATAAAATGAAATGTGAAATGTGAAATGTGAATGATACAAATGGGAAAGAGTCACTTAAAGTGAAATACAAGGAAATGTTAAGTTATGAACATGAAGAATGTGAATGATTGAATAATGATAGAAAGAATGATGTATTGTGATATTAGAAGTATATATGTACGTAGAACATGTTACGATTGGGCAAGGCATACCTTTCTCCTGAGGGTTTGCTGAGTAAGGCGAGTGCACTAGTAGCTTCAGATGTGGCAGTAGCCGCTTATGTACTAGGGCAGAGGGAACCTACTTATATGGGCGGGTAGATTTCCCTATCCTTAGGGCCTTTGCTGGTAAACTATTGTTGAATTGTGTGAGTACGAGATTAATCTAACACTTGAGGGCTTACTGAGTAAGGTGAGTGCTCTGGTATGTTTTAATTGTGACCTTAGGGTTACCTAAGTATCAGAGTAGAGGAGTGCTACTTGTATGAGCGGGTAATCACTCCTATCCTTGGGTAATCTTATGGGTAAATCTCTGCATGTGATTGTTTAGGTTTAGAAAACGATTTCAATGCTATATGAAGATTTGCAAATGTATTTAAAATGATATCTATATACCTCATGTTAGCCACATGTTGTGTTTAATATATTGTTTCTTCCCTTACTAAGATGTGTCTCACCCGAATATGAATTTATCTTTTTCAGGACATCCTCAAGGTCGGGTTTTTAGCCTTCTGAGGAATGTATAAAGAGAAAGGGTATATTTTCATACACTTTGGGGGAATGTAAATATTTATATTTTATGTCTTTATGTTTTACGTCTGTTGAGAATGGAATGGTTGTGAACATACTGAAATGTTTTGGAGATTTGTGTACTTATGGAAATGCAGGTGTTGGATGGATATTGTGAAATTTAGATAGGGTTAGTAAACTCTGGTATATTGTTATATGGAGATTATATTTATGTTTTCCGCTGCGTATGATATGGATTATGGATTATAAGGATTTTACCAGGTATAACGCACTAGACCCGGGTTTAAGGGTTCGGGGCGTTACATTATGGTATCAGAGCAATGTCCAGCCAGAAGTGTGATTAGATTCACATCGCCTCGATAAGGAAATATTAGAGTATTAGGTTAGGAATGATTTATACCAGAGTATAGGAAACAGTTAGGATAAGGATGCTAGATGGATAGGTCGAGTTAGGTGTTGAGGAGTAGGTTTGGTGTAGGGAAGTATAGGATTTTGTCTTATAACTTGGAGGCAGAAATCCCTTGGCGGACTTCTGTGATTTTCTGATTTAGTCGACAGTTTCAAAAAACCACAGTAAATCCATCGATGGTAATGTTTTTTAGCTGTGGGACTAGTCCTTATATGGAGAACTTGGATGTGTATTGGATTTAAAGTATATAATCGTTGTTGAGATTATGGTGTGGGATATAGTAAATTGTAGAATTATGGAAATGAAAGACCGAATAACAAATTTCGAGGAAGAAATTTCTTAAGGAGGGGAGAATGTAAAGACTCGAAAAATTAAAATGATTGAAATAATAAAAAAATATATAGATAAAATAACAAATAAATAAATAAAAGGAATGGCGTGGGAAAAAGAAAAAAATTAAAAATAAAATTAAAAAAATTAAATTAAATTGAGATAAATTAAATAATTAAATAATTAGTTATTAAATTAAACATTATTACATTGGATTTTAAAAAAAAAACTAATTGAAATAAGAGAAATATATATATATATATATATATATATATATATATATGTAAAGTTAACTGAAGAATAAAGAAAGAAGAAGAAGAAAAAGAAGATGAGGTACAGAGGCACGCCCCCCTTGAATTTTATTTCCTGCCTGTTCGTCTCCGTCTCTCTCTCTCTCTCAATTTCTCGACGAGTTTGCGGTGGATCGGGAAACGGAAGGTGCCATTGGATTCCTGGTTCCGCTGCAGACATTTCTACGGGAGCAGATTTTTCATGAGAACGACTTAGGCACTGCTCTTGGGGAAAGGTAACTTTTTCCCCCATTTTCTTAATTTCACTTTAAATATGTTGTTAAATCGACGATCGGGTACCACCACGTGGTCTTAATCACGGTTATCGTCATTTTGGCGTAGGTAATTTTCCAATTGAGGTTTTCTAGGCCCCACTCCAAAGCAAGAGTGGGATTTGGAAATTTTGGCAAATTAGTTAAATTTGCGGGTATAACTATTAATTTAAAAATTATGACCCTAGAAAATATTTAAATAGTATATTATTTAGGAATAATTTAAATGGAATTAGAGTTTTTAATTCAAGGTCCGGGTAAGCGCTGCAGGTATTTTTCAGAGTCCCTGTTAGCGTAATTCAAGAAATCAGGTAAGGGGGAAATTTCTATATTAAATCAGGTTTTTCATGAATTAAAAATGATTATGTATTATTTATGTATATATGTTTTTATGTGAGTTTAAAATGTCAGCCATGAAATTTATGTTTTCTGAGCTTAGGATTGTCGATATAGTTATGTATATGTGAAAGTGAATAAATGAAAGTGAAAAGAATTTTCTGATGAATTAAATAAGAAATGAAATGTATTTTGAGCATATAAATGTTAAATATGGGTTGGCTTATTTTATGAGAAATATGTATGAATTTTACTACTAAATTGTGTGGCAAGAGAATCTGTGCAAATTATATGTTAAATGTATGAGATGCAAGCTATGTAAGTAAAGCAATGAGAATAAAATATTATATAAACAATGTTGCTTGTGTATGTTAATTGCAATCATGTAAAGGTATGACAGCTGGCAGATTCTAGTGCATTTCTATGTGGACTAACTGTAGCAGATTCTAGCGCATTTCTATGTGGACTAACTGATGACGGCTAAGAGCGGCTGTAGTACAAAGGAATGAAATGAAATGAAAATGTTATGAAATGAAATGACAAGGAATGACAATGCAATGAAATGAAATGTGAAATGTGAATGATACAAATGGGAAAGAGTCACTTAAAGTGAAATACAAGGAAATGTTAAGTTATGAACATGAAAGAATGTGGATGATTGAATAATGATAGAAAGAATGATGTATTGTGATATTAGAAGTATGTATGTACGTAGAACATGTTACGATTGGGCGAGGCATACCTTTCGCCTGAGGGCTTGTTGAGTAAGGCGAGTGCACTATTAGTTTCAGATGTGGCAGTAGCCGCATATGTACTAGGGCAGAGGGAACTTACTTGTATGGGCGGGTAGATTTCCCTATCCTTAGGGCCTTTGCCGGTAAACTAATTTTGAATTGTGTGAGTACGAGATTAATCTAACACTTGAGGGCTTACTGAGTAAGGTGAGTGCTCTGGTATGTTTTAATTGTGACCTTAGGGTTACCTAAGTATCAGAGCAGAAGAGTGCTACTTGTATGGGCGGGTAATCACCCCTATCCTTGGGTAATCTTGTGAGTAAATCTCTGCATGTGATTGTTTAGGTTTAGAAAACGATTTCAATGTTATATGAAGAGTTGCAAATGTATTTAAAATGATATCTATATACCTCATGTTAGCCACACGCTATGTTTAATATATTGTTTCTTCCCTTACTAAGATGTGTCTCACCCAAATATGAATTTATCTTTTTCAGGACATCCTCGAGGTCGGGTTTTTAACCTTCTGAGGAATGTATAAAGAGAAAGGGTATATTTTCATACACTTTGAGGGAATGTAAATATTTATGTTTTATGTCTTTGTGTTTTAAGTCTGTTAAGAATGGAATGGTTGTGAACATACTGAAATGTTTTGGAGATTTGTGTACTTATGGAAATGCAGGTGTTGGATGGATATTGTGAAATTTAGATAGGGTTAGTAAACTCTGGTATATTGTTATATGGAGATTATATTTATGTTTTCCGCTGCGTATGATATAGATTATGAATTATCAGGATTTTATTAAGTATAACACACCGGACCCGAGTTTAAGGGTTCGAGGCGTTACAGGGTCATTTGAGATACTGGAAAGAATTGGTCCAAGTTGCCTACAAGGTGGCATTACCTCCAGCTCTATCTAGGATCCATGATGTGTTTCATGTGTCTATGTTGAGAAAATACGTCTCAGATCCTTCACACGTGATCAGTTATGAGTCATTAGAGCTTAAAGATACCCTGTCATATGAAGAAGTGTCGGTTCAGATTTTGGATTGGAAGGAACGGGAACTGCGCACCAAAAAGATCATGTTGAGGAAGTTTCATGGGACCTAGATGATAAAATGCGCCAAAGATACCCATACTTATTTAGTGAGGCTCAGCATTAGTTAGTTAAAGGTGATAGTTCTAGTAAATAACTGTTTTAGCTATTGACTTGTATAGTGTAGGATAGTTAGTTTAACTCAGTTGTTGCTAGTTTCAAATTATGATTGGTTTATTAGGGAGTTTTGTTTGGCTAATTGTAATCTCTGGGTCATTCATGTAACCACGGTATTCCTCCGCCATAAGTGAGGGTTATTAATAAATTTGAAACGGGGCCGCTATGTAGGTGGCCGCCGACTCTTTCTAGAGTTGGATAAACAATTCAGTGATTTCTAGTGGAGATTGCAATAAGTAACGGTTAGCAAATTTCGAGGACGAAATTTATATAAGGAGGGGAGGATGTAGCGATCTTAAAAAAATAAAATAAAAAATTAAATTCAATTCAATAATTAATTTTTAATAATTATTAATTAATAATATAATATAATATAATAATATATTAATATATAATATTATAATATATATATACACTACCTTTTTAGATTCTTCAGGAAAGGTGATTTCAATTTCATCCTGAGATTATAAACCCCCCCTCATATCTCTCAGCTCTCTCAAGCGCCCTCTCTGCTTCTCTCTCTCTCTCTCCCTCCTCAAACTCTCTCTCTCTCTCTCCTCGATTTTTCGACGAAATGTGCGTCGATTGAAGAACGGAAATGTGACAACCCGAATAATAATGGGATTTAAATAATAGAGAGGAAAGGAAATGGAAACAAAAACAGCAAGAGGCAGCAGACTTCGTCGACAAACGCGACAATGCATTTTGGGAATAATAACCAAGGGAAATTATCAAGGCCTCATCGACGAACACAGGGGATTCGTCGACGAAGGTATAAGAGGACCTCGTCGACGAAGCCCAGTTTCATCGACGAGAAGATACCGAGAGAGGGTTTTTGAGAAAACTAAAATTCGTCGACGGAGGTGCAGGGTCGTCGACGAAATTTCTACAGGACTCGTCGACGAGGTGACGTGTCTCGTTGACGAATCTGGCCCTATAAATAGTAGAAATCCGAAATTAAACGTGAAAATTAAGAAATCCTCACACACTCTCTCTCCCCCTTCGGTTTCTCTCTCCTCTCTCTTCGATTCTGGCTCCGTCGCTTGTCGAATCAATGATCTGAGGCCACCACGACGCTCCTGGAGAAGTTCTCTGCGTATCTGTCGGAGCGGATCATCGGTGGAACTCCGTTGAAATTCATCCCTGAATTGAGGTAAGGCTTTTTACGCCAAATTTGGTCTTACGGTAGTTATAGAAAATGTTATACATGTGAAAATACTGAACTTTAGTACTAAAAGTTTTCATTTTCAGGGTATTGATTAGGAAACCCTATGGGTGTTAGACCAAGATTTTTAGGGGCTTTCTCAGTAATTAGGTAAGGGAATAAATTAAAACAGTTATTTTCATGCAAATTATTATTATTTATGAGAAAAGTTATTTTTAGGAAAGCATGTATTATATTTGTATGTTATGAAGGAAATGCACGTTTGGAAAAATACTACTACTATGTTAAAATGTATATATATATATATATATATATATATATATATATATATGTATGAGATGCCAGAAATTATGATTTTTAGAATACAATGTATGGTTTTATATAGCAAATGTGTGGCATGAATATTATTTTACATGGAAGAATATCATGATATGACAATGATACGAATGAAATATGTTTTGAGAAATTATAAAAGAATACAATACATTATGATGTTGAAAATATATGATAAATTGATTATTTTCAGAATGATATACTTATATGTATGACTTTGGCGCGATTCCGTATTTATGTATGATTTCGGCGCAACGCCGTATTTATGAAACGATCGGCACAAAGCCATATTTATGAAATGTTCGGTGCGAGGCCATATTTATGAAATTATGAAATATGCTATAATATCATGTATTATATGTTATCAGAACCTGGATGTTAGTTTAGTTCAGTTCAGGAGCACGGTACCATAACTTATAGATAAGATATTTATGATCAGATTGGTACTAACCACCCCACGAGGGGGTAAGAGATGAATAGTCGATGTGGCTTTCAGTAGAGTGTGGACGTCCACCTGGCAGTCTGGACCAGGGTGTGGCGGGTCCATCATACTTTCAAACATTTTTGACTCAGCAGTGGTGGACCAGCTATTGTCGAGCCCCACCTTCGGGCTGCACAACCCGTCATGGGGGGTAATACATGACATCAGCTAGCTATTCATCCAAGGTATGTTTTTAGTATTATCAGATATAACAGACAATTTATGAATGATATGAGTTACTAGAAAAATATGAAAGTATATGATGATTCAGTATGTTATGATGAATGTTTAGAGGTATATATAAAATGTATTGTATATGTATAACTGCATTAAATATTTATGTTGTCACACAGTTGTATTTAGTTTATCTTCCCTTACTGAGATGTGTCTGACTCCCGAACTTAATTAATTTTTCAGGAGACCCTGAGAGACCGACGGGTCGTGACCGCTGTTGAATGAGTTGAGCTTTCCTACTAGAAGGGTAAACTTTGATCTAGGATCAAGAGATTTTTGTTGTCAGATTCTAGATCTATTTTGATGTTTTGGAGATTGTATTCAAATACTGTATTTTGGGAATGTAGTAGACTCTGGTATTATGTAATTAATAGTTTGATCGATGTAAATTATTTTTACTGCTGCTTAGGTTTCCACTGTTTATGTTAGGCTATCCCCGCTTCCCATGGGTTCGGGTTGATATTATTATTATTTATGTTTATTATGTGATAAGTTAAGCAGGTCATTACAGGAAAATATCTCTAGGTTCCAATTTCGGCCACCAACGTTTTAATCGGGGAGATTTTGTGGTTTGCGCATCATAGGCACCACTCCTGCAATAAGGTAAGGAAATAGGTTATGTCAAGCATATTTTAAAATATTCCCGATTAAATATGAATATATGAATTTAATTATATTCCTGGATTTGGGGATATTTTGGAATTAGATTAAACTGCGGGGATTTGATTATATTTGTATTTTTAAATATGTTAAAAATTAAATTTAAACATGGGAAGTAGATAATATCCGCATTTTATTTTAGAATTTATGGAGTACATATTTATAAGAATTTTTCAAGTAATTTATGACACTTTAATTATTATATAAATTGTATGGCATGAGTTTAATTTATTTGAGGCATAAATAAGCATGTTGAGATTTTTATGATCACTATATTATGAAATATTAACTCAAATTGTGTGGCATGAGTATATACTGATTTTAGAAAATGTTGCAAAAAATTATGGAATTATGTTATGAGTATAGACGCTTGTGTGTTGAGTACAGATGGTTGTGTGCCGATCATAGATGGTTGTGTTTCGAGTTATGAAATAATTGTATTATAAAAAGTTAGGAAATGACAGATTTTATAGAGAATTGTGATTATATCAAATTATATACAAATTTATGGAAATGTGATAATGTTATAGTTTGACAATATAAAATGTATTATATGGTAGTAGAACCCGGATGGACTGGTTCAGATTGAGAGTACGGTACCGTTGCTAGTATGATGTGTTAGCGCAACCACACTATACTGCGAAGTGTTGGTAATGGAAGTCGATTTGACCTGCAAAGAGATGTTGACCACCCCTGTGTCCGGACCAGGCTGCGGTAGGCAAATCATACTACAGACGCTTTAAATTTGACTTAACCTAGTGGTAGGTCAGCCATGGCTAAGTCCCGCCTTTGGGCCGCACAACCCAGTCATGTGGGATTATTACATAACGAGATGTATGAATGTCTCAGGGAAAGTTTTATGTATGTATATATATAATAGATGACATCTAAATATAGAGTAATTTATTACGATAAGTAGGCTATGATGAAAAGTATGTATTTTCCAAGTATATATATGTAGATACGAGTACAACTTTACATGTTTTATCAATTGAAGCTAATTATTTAATTGATGTGTTTCTGAATACTAAAACTCATGTTACCACACACTGATAATAATCTATTCCGTCTTACTGAGATGTGTCTCCCCTATAATTCCTAACATTTCAGGAAATCTCAAAAATCAAGCTTAGAGCGCTCCAGGGCAGGGCTGATTAGAGTTTGTTTAGGGTAAGTTTTCTTTTGTGAGACATGGTTTTGTAAATAGGTATACTTAAGGGATGTAATTATGGACTTTTAAGAAAATATGTATGCATTTCAGGAAACAGTAGAGCTCTAGTATTGTATTTGGAGTTTGTACATTTGTATTCTATTGTGTTGTGTGTGGGAAGAATTATGGACAGAAGTACCTTCAACCCACTTCAAGTGTCAGGTTGTTATATCTTGGTATCGGAGCTATTATGGGAATATATGTGTTATATATATAATGTTATTATTTTTAGGTCGTTATAGAGCCTCTTGGGATTTCATGTTCAGTTGATGGTACCGTTAGCCAGGTCACACTTGGTCTTCTGGTCGCACCTCCTAGTCGCATCACTTAATCTTAAAAATTATAAGATTAATTTTTAACCGTCTGATCATGATCAACGGTCATGATCTCGTAACGATACAAGCATATTAAGTGGTTGTGCGCCACTAGTGTCCTACAAAGCACACCGCGCGCGTGCGCGTTTGTGTGGACGGTCATACCGTCCTAGAGTACACTAGAATACGTACTAACACTACCTCTTAACTAATTTTAAGAGATTATTCCACCTTATTATTTATTAATGACCTTTCCTTTTCCACTTTTTTCAATGTGGAACAAACCCATATAACATTAAATGCTTTAGAAAATAAGAAGACTTTGAAAAATCCATAAAATCATATATTTTTAAAAAATATTTCAAGAAAACATAAATTACAACTCTCATTATTTTTTTTCATTTCAACATTTATTATCAGTACTTCAAAAAAGAAGCATTTGTCAATTAGTTGCAAAGGATCCTCATAGATTTCTTGTTTAATTGAGATAAAAACTGTGATACCTATAGCTCCATTCATTCCGAATTCTTCTTTTCCTTTTCATAACATAATAATTTCTTATTTTGGTAAAAATAATTTTAAAAAACCTAAGAAGACACATCATTAAAGCCCAAATTAGAACTTAGAAAATATTAAGTAAAGAAAAAGAAAATATGAAAGAATCCATATTTTTATTTTTGATTTTCAAGAAAAGTGAGAAAGAATATAAAAAATAAACCAAGTCTATGAACAAAAATTTTATTTTACACATCATTGATATTTAATATTTTCTAATTTTTAGTCATTAAAACAAACTTTCATTTTTGAAAGTATTTTATATAGAAAGAAAATATAAGTGAAAATAAGATTCCACATTTTCCTTTCATTTTCTTTCCCAAAAAAAATTTTCATCCAAATAAATCCAGAGAAAACTGAAAAAAAAAAAAAAAAAAAACTGTGATTCAATGCTTGCATGGCTTTATTTTTTTGCAGGGAATGCATTGACAAATCAATGCGGCTGGACTATGTAATAGAACCGAATAGTTCGCATCTTTATTTATTTTTTTGGCAAAATACAGGCATCGTCGTATCATTTTAACATAAAGTTATTTCTCAGTGTATGCTGCTCCGATTCCATCGCTTTGGTTATGAACCTTTATTACAGGAATTATGAGTGTCCTGCTACCCGTACACACACTGCAGGTCCACGTTCTTAGAGAGGCGATCCAAACTACTATTCTAAACTAATAATAGTTAGTGGGTGAATGTTGGATTGGGGGCGAGGGTTGGTTGAGAGAGAGAGATGAGTACAAGAACGTGGATAAATTTTTTAAGTGATTCAACCAGTCTCAGCTTCTTTTCAATTGATGCAAGCAATATATATCACTTGAAGTTCGGTGCCAGAAATGTCAAATTTATTATCCAAAGTAAAACACTCGTCTATTAAATATATACATCAATTGAAAGGATTATGTCGGGTACGTTTTATTCGCACCAAGTAGAGCAGCAACTTGACATGCATGCATAACTTAACATCGTGTATAACATCTATTCTTTGTGGTATAGATATAATCCAAGGCCGAACCGAGCACATGCTCTGCAGAAAGCTATTTCCTCCGCAGCAGCCACTGGATCCACGATATGTTGGGCATCACTGGATGATATTGTCCCACTGGACTCACGGTGTGCCTATAATAGTATCGCAGAATCAAAAGCGCACAAGAATGTAAATACCGTGTTAAATTCATGCATGCTGCTCAATGGAAAACTCAGCTCACGAATTATGAAATAGTAGGATAGCTTGCAGTGTGCACACATTTGAAATGAAGCAAAAAGCAAATGAGAATAAAATCATTAGAAGCTAAATTTTAAAAAATGGTGTTTTGTCTCATGTCTAAAAGCTCCAAATCAGAAGAATATCATAAAAACAATTCAGCTTTTTATCAATGCCTCAACAGTGTCTTGGACAAGATATACTGGCCAAAGGTCATAAATGCATTCAGAGCTATCACTGGAAACGCAACTGAAAAGCCAACACTAAGTCTTTATGCATCATTCATAGGATAACTTCTTTTTGAGAAGTTGTTTCTTTCACTTGGTTGCATCCAGCCGTTGAAATCCATTTAACCTAAGATGTGCATATAGAAAAACCTAATGACTGAGCACATGCACAACTGATTTTTGTTGTCTTTTCTTTGGAACCTTATTTTAGGGGGAAAAAGTGGAAGCTATCTTGCAGGGAAAAAGCTTAACAATTGCATGGCATAGTTTATCATGCACAGGAAACTGTTTTCTTTTTCTACAAAAGCTGAAGAGACAGAAAGGAAAAGCAAAAGAAAACCAAGATAAAATACCTTCAGCAAATCCCCTTGACAAGGCAACCGAGCAAGCAAGAAATCACACTAGGAAGTACTTTATCCTTTTTTTCACTAGCCAGAACAGAATGGACTTCTAACAAATAGATTCTAGAAACTCAATGGTGGAAGGGAGTTACATTTCTCACTCACCCTGCTGACACTACTACTTCACAAACTCCTTGAAAAGCAACAAACCACAGTTCTATTGAAAAGACTTGAACCTCAATATGTGGATAAGGGTATTGGCATTAATTATTTTGAGACCTTTCCAGTTGCTTGGTTGAATTCTGTTTGGGTTTTAAAATTTACTTTCATTGACCCTCATACCACTTACACGTCAATAATACCTTCTTGTATGGGGATCTGCAAGAAGTATACATAGAGCAACCCTTCTTGGGTGGAGTGCTCCTGCTCCTGCTCCTGCTGCAGCAACTCAGAGACTCACTCTGTGGTTCATGCCTAATCACAAGGGATCTTGGGAGATCAGCACTCCTTCGTGCCTGCTGTTAGGCAGAACAGCAGGGAACTGACCCCAAACGACTGGGCCATGCCCACTTACGCCCAAACTTCTTTCAAGTTTCAAGGATCTAGAAATGGATCTTGGGCTACGCCACAAACGAGGCTTGTAAATTTTTCTTTGGCCTCCCATCTTCTTAGACCTCACCTCCAGGCCCCATGTCAGCCTGATGCTTTCGTTTCTTTTTCAATTTCTAAATAGCCAACAGTACCAACTCCAATTCCCTTAAAAGTCCCAGCTTTGAGACCCCATTTCTGGCCTTGACAACTCACCAGACAGCTCCCCATCCCCAGGTTTGAGGAGTTGAGGGATTTTACACCGGTAGCGAACGTGTAAAAGAACACGTTTCTGATTGGGTGCTTTGGAAAGGAGGGTGGTTAGCAAAACCATTGGAGTGTCTCTTGAAAGCTTCAAAGATAGGGACAAGATCAGAGAGATCTCAGATTCAGTGGAGGCTGGCAGCAGTCAGGACACTTCAAATTGCCAATGTTGAGGAAAATTATCTCGAGGAACATGAGGGGCCTAAATGATAGTCCAAAGAGAGCTTTGACTAAGTCTTTTCTTGAACAGTGGAGAGGAAGGAAATTAAAACTGATCTGTAAATTATTTTCTGGTAAACAATTCCAGCTCGATTTGAGCTGCCGGAAATGCAGGAGGAATTCTTACTTCATGGAAAGTGATGGAGATGCTGGATCACTCAATTAAATCTTTCTCAGTTTCCTGCCTGGTCAGGGATCTGGAAAGCAACTTCAAATTGATTCTCACCAGTTTCTATTGTCCAGGTGAAGGACCCTCTAAGCTGCTCTTGCAGAATGAGCTCATGGAGGTTAAAAAAACCTGGGATGCCACTTGGATTATGTGGGAGACTTCAATTTGGCCTTGTACCCACACGAAAGAAGTTGAAGCATGTCGGGTACCACGAACACAAGAGAATTCATCAATTTCATCAATGTGCTGGCTCTCATTGATTCCCTCATTGGTGACTCCTTCACATGGTCAAATTCCAGGAGACTCCCTCTTCTTCTAGAATTGATCTCCACAGGTTGGAAAGAACATTTCACTGACATCTCTCAAAATCTTCTCCCAAGGCCTTTTGTAGACCACTTCCCCCATCCACCTTGATACGGAAGCCATCAAGTGGGGACCAACTCCTTCTGGTTAGAAAACATGTGGCTCAAACATGATGGTTTTGATGATCTGGTTAAACAATTGTGGTCTTCTCTCCATGATGTAGGAGCAGCATCAAGGATCTGCAGCCATGCGGAGAAAACCAAGCCGAAGAGAAGAAAGAAGCGAAAGGGAAGATAAAAGGGGTAAAGCCACATTCAATTCAAATTCAACAACCACAGCCTGCAACATATCTTTCACACACTATTGATAAGAAAGCCTCTTCACATGAAATTACACATCAACCCCTAAATTTACATTATAATACAAACATACCCCTAGAATACACAATACTACAATCAAGGCCCCAAATACACATAATACTCTACTAATTAAACTAAACACATAATAAACTATTATCTAAACCCAACCATTCCTTGACCAAACTCACCTTAATTATTCTCCAGCAAGGATCTTCCCAAGGCCTTGCTTCTTGTCCTACTAGCAAAAATTAGGCCTCGAATTTTGAAATGTTGGAGGATTAGAAGTAAGAAGAAAACTTGGACTCTTTGAAAGGTAGTGCTTGAGTGATACAAGAAACCACGATCCTTTGGCAGCTTCACACACTTGAATTGAGAGTTAGCATCAATAAACACATGGGGAATGACAAACTCAATAATACGAATGTTTGGAAGACTTTGCATGTCTTCAAACGCATTCATTGCTTCCTTGTAGTATCTTCAAGTTGAGCAATTGCAACTAATTCTTTGTGTTGGTTGATTGGTAGAGCAGACATCAAAATGATTTTCTTCCCATTATAGTGGAAGACATATGTGTTCTCACATCCTTGAGTCACATCCACATCCCAACCAAGGAGTACATGGCCTATCTTCATAGGTATGATATCACACCAAACATTATCAAAGTAAGCACCCATTTGGTTTGGAACCAAATATCTTTCATAAACATGTAACGTAGTGTTGTCAATCCAAGGCATCTTATAAGGCTTTGGGTGAGGTTTTGGATAAAGTTGCAAACAAGTTACTCCACTTGTAGAAACCAAATTCATAGGGCATTGTCCGTCAATGATGATTTTGCAGACATTTCCTCCACACTTGAGAAAGGTGTGAAAAAGCTTGAATTTGTGACCAAGGTATGATAAATGACAATTCTTTATCCAATAATTTGTCTCCATATTGCTAGATTTATACATACCCACTACAACTATGTATTACCAAAAGCCCTTAAACACAATTTCGGCAACAATTCTCATCTTTAACACAGTTTGATTTTTAATTTTCAATAACTATCTTCAAGTCACCGACTCACCATTAATGTTGAATATCATGTAGAAATGAAATGAATTCACTTAGAAAACTCACAAATGCAGATTTCCAAAGCTAGAAGAGACAACTTCCAACATTTCGTGCCAATTTATCACGTTTGCTTACAATGTACCGTATCCACAATCAAAATATCTCCTTGTAGGTCAAAATATTATGGGGCAAACCCAAAAACTCATGGCTAGGACAACTTCTTGCAAGACATGAAATTGCAAAATACTGGGAGACTTCCTTACGTGCGTCATTGGCATGTGGCATGTACCTCTAGTGAGGGTCCTCCAACTATGATTTTTTAGGAGAAGCTAGATCAATAGGTGGGGAATACAGTGGCCGTGGTGTTGTAAGTACAGGTGGGGTTTCTAGAAAGCCAACATTCGGGGAAGGTTTGGTCGGCGTGAGGGGCACTCCAATGGTCGAATCGCAATAAAAAATTAGGGGAAAGGGTTTTGGTGGTTTCTCTTTCTAATGGTGGTGGTGGCGGTGTTGCAAGATGATCGTTAGAAAGTGGTGTTCGAAGATTTGGGGACACGACAGAAATTTTGGAGGGAGGCATGTGGGGACCATCTAATGGTTGGACGCTTGGACCGCAATAAAAATTTAGGGGAAGGGGTTTCGATGGTGTTTGTTTTTTATGGTGGTGGTGTTGCAAGATGGTCGTTGAAAGTAGTGTTCAAAGATTTCGATACACGATTGGAATTTTGGAGAATAGCCAGACTACAATAAAAATTTAGGGGAAACGAGTTCTAGTGGGGTTTGTTTCAGATGGTGGTGGTGGGGGTGGTGCAAAATGGTTGCTGGAAAGTAGTGTTCGAAGATTTGGAGACACGAACGGAATTTAGGAGGAGAACATGACTATAATTTTGGAAGAGGATGAAAAGGTGGAGCGTTTGAAGGTTTGGGAACAAGACCAAAAATTTTGAGGAGTGTAAGAGGATGAGATGGGGGATTGAAATGGAAGAACAGAGATCGATATTGGGTTCTGATACCAAATGATGTAGGGGCAGCATCAAGAATCTGCAGCAATGGGAGAGATTAGAAGAAATTGAAGAAATGAAGGGGAAAGTAGGAGAAAGGTGATACAAGGGGGAGGCTCACGTTCACTTCAAATTTAAATTCAATCACCACTGCCTACAACATTGCTTTCGCACCTATTCATAAGGAAGCCTCTTCACATGATTGCTCTCACACTACTTACAATAAAGCTTCTTCACATGAAATTATAAGGGAATCTTAGGCGCAACGGTAAGGTTGTCGCCGTGTGACTTAGAGGTCAAGGGTTTGAGGCATGGAAACAGTCTCTTGCAAAAAGGCATGGAAACAGTCTCTTGCAAAAATGCAAGATAAGGATGTGTACTATAGATCCATTGTGATCCGCTCCTTCCCCGAACCCCACAAACGCGGGAGCTCTGTGCACCGGGCTACTTTTTTGTTTTTTTTTTCTTCACATGAAATTACATATAAATCCCAAAAACTACATTACATTGCAAACATATCCGTAGAATACACAAATACTACAAGCAAGCCCCCAAATACACATAATACTCTACTAATTAAACTTAACACATAATAAACTATTAACTAAACCCAACAATTCCTTGACCAAACTCTTCTTGATTATTCTCCAAGAAGGAGATATGGGATCTGTACATGGCCTCAATGCCAACAGTAAGGCAAGAACATATTCACTCAAAAAAGAGCTTGCTGATGTGATGCAAACAGGTGTAAAATAGAAGAAAATTCAAAAATAAAGCCTGAAATTTCAAAATAGCATTTTGACAACCTTCTTCAACTCAAATAACTAATAATCCTTAAAATAATAAAGGGATTACTGCTGTGAATTTCAGTCCTGCAAATATGGCAATTTGTAGGCCCAAAACTACTTTGTCATTAGATCAATGCCCAATATAAGACAATACTTCACAGAGAATTATGAAAACAGTCAAGAAATATCAAGCCCGAGGCTAAATCAAGCTCTATTTTGAGTTAAAAGTGCAAACACCTCAAATCCACACTAGATTTGAACAATTTTCAGTTCTGGCACTACTTTCAGTTCAGTAACAGCGGCTTTCTGCAGTTACTCACACCTTTAGCAGCGATGGAAGAACTGGTAGGCATCGCAAGGTTGAATCCTCAAAACCCAAGCCTCCAAATTTTCATAACCCTTGCTGCTAGAGTTGAGCCAGCAGAGTAATCCTCTCAAAGAAAATGCCAAAAAACCTTCTAGAAAGCTCCTACTTATACCAACCCCAAAGCTTCCAAGAGAAGCCAACTCCCATTTTGCACATAACTCACTCTAAATACCACTTATCTTCTAAAGCCACACAAAAAATAACTCCTCTCACCAATGTACCCCCATTAAATATTACAAATGATCCCAAAAATCTAATTTGACCAAAATAAACCCTAAAATTATAAATTACAAAAATGCTCCTAGCACCCACAAATAACAAAACTTGATATAAACAGAAATTTAAATAAAGATTGCATACTTGCATCATGATGTTATCAATATGGGAGAAATCACTTGGGGATAAAAATCCAAAGCTTTATGCCTTAAGAATGGCATCAGAAAACTAGATTCTTCCACAGACCATCAAATGCTCATGACAAATTTAACACTCTGAGCAGAATTATGATTGGGCCGTGAAGGTGGGGAGGAGGGGACTTTTAGTTGAATAGGATGTTGAAAAATGGCATATGTGATTTCTTCTGCAAAGATCTATACACTGAACCAAAGACTTGGACACAAACTGTGGAGGGGATCACTTTCAGCTCTCTCTGCCACAGGGCAGTGGCTTGAAAGCCTCTTTGATGAGGAGGAAATTCTTCAGGCCATTAAGGACTAATGGAAATAAAGCACCTGGCTCAAATGGTTTTGCTTTAGCTTCCAAAAGCAAATGTCTTCTTAAGCAAGATGCTGTCAGCATTTTTTATGATTTTTTCAGAATGGGCAAATTTGTTAGCAGCATAAACTCCATTTTTCTTCCCCGGATTCCCAAGAAAATCAGGGCTTGCAACACTAAAGACTTCCACCCCTGTGAGTCTGACGCATGGAATCTATAAGATCCTATTCAAGGTTCTCACTGCAAGGATGAAGCAAGCAATTCCAGAAGTTATTGTCCAGCACCAGCTTGCTTTTGTAGCAGGGCAGATCATGGATGCAGCCCTTATTGCAAGTGAAGTTGTGGGATGGCAAATGTAGGAAAAAGATGAGAGATTGGGGGGGGGGGGGGGGGGGGGGGGGGGGGGGGTGGGTGGTGCTTGTGTGTTTGGTGCCTTGTAAGCTTGACATGGAGAAGGCTTTTGATCATGTAAACTGGAAGTTTCTCCTTCACATCGTCAAGAGAAAGGATTTTGAAGACCGTTGGTGTAGCTGGGACCAACAATGCATTTTAACCCCAACTCTCCCACTGCTTATCAATGGCTGCCCAAGAGGCTTTTTTAGCACTTCCAGATGTCTATGCTAGGGTGATCCCCTCTCCCCCCTCATTGTTTATTTTGGTCATTAAGGTGAAGAGTCTCTTGTTGAGAAAAGCTTCCCAAGGAGACCTCCTCCTCAAAGGTCTTAGCATTGGAATGAGTGGGAGCAAATGGAGGTTCCCTATTGCAGATGACACCATCATTTCCTATGAATAGGATCCTCAGCAACTCCTCAATCTTAGATGCATCCTTGTTGGAAGCAATTTCAGGCATAAAAGTGAAATTAGGAAAAGGTGAACTCATTCCAGTCTGGCACGGTGCTCAGGGGCTTTCCCTTGCAGGCATTTTGGCCTGCAAGCTGGGGGCTTTTCTAATTTCTCTATTTTGGTTTCCCTCTTTGAGCTAATTCAAAGACAAGGGAGTTCAGGATCCCATCATTAGAAGATTTGAATGGAAGTTGACAGGCTGGAAGAGGAATTAGTCATCTAAACGGTGGGAGACTTGTCCTTATCAAAAGCGCCCTAACAAATCTCCCAATTTTTTATAAGTCCCTCTTCCCTATCCCTTGCTCAATCACTAAAAAGAGGGAATTCAAAGAAAATACCTTTTAGGGAGTTCAGGGAAGGATTTCAAGTATCTTGTCAAATGGGGGGTTGTTAAACTTCTATCAGATGGGTTTAGGAATCAAATCTCTCTTTACTTCCACCAAGCCCTCCTAGGGAAATGGCTTTAGTGATTTATGGAGAAGGATCAACTTTGGAGGGGAATCGTCACTTCAAAATACAGCATAACGGTTGGACATTAAAGTTGGGAGAAGAGAACATGGTGTTGGAGTTCTGAAAGCCATTAGGAAAAGTTGAGATGATTTCTTCTCCCCATTAGCTTCCAGGTGGGGAATCGAGATAATATTGGCATGATATGTGGTGCGGGCATTCTCCCCTTAGCATTGAATATCCTTCAAATTTCAATTTGAGCTAGCCACAAGGATGCCCTTATTTGTAATCATCTTCAACTTTTTTACCAAGGAATTTTCTGGAATTTTCCCTTGATTAGAAATGTTTTTTATTGGGAAGTTGACCAACTTACTGCTTTTTATGGTTACTTACACAAAATCCAAGTGTTTAGTGCTATTACAACAGCAATAACCCCCAAGTCCCACTAGGTGAGGTCAGCTACATGAATTATTTTCCACCAATTCACCCAATGAAGTCCATTTCCCTCGACTAGCTTAAGAGCCATGAAGTCCTTCCTCACTATCTAATTCCCTGTTATTTTAACTAACTTTCTCCTCACAGATACACTGCTTGGCTTGCATTTCAAATGCTCAAACCATCTAAGTCGCGCCCTCCCTTATCTTATCTTCTACCGGTGCTATACCTAGTTTATTACAAATGTGGATATGACTCTCTTCAGTTGCAGCTTCATGGTTTTCACAGGGGTTCTCTTCTTCTGCTGTTAGGTTAAGCAAGGGCTTTCAAAGTTTCCAAGTGGGATATGTCGATTACTGGATAGGGATTCATGCAACTAAGGTAGGGAAGTTCATGGAAATAGTGCATGGATGGACGAGTAAAATTTTTGTCCCTAAAGGGCTGAAAGCAGATTTATGGTCTCAATTTGGGGATGCTTTCGTTGCTTAGGAGAGCTCGAGTCAATCAAGCTATAAGGCAGCAAATAACAAGAAGTATGAAAATAGTTCATCGATTCGGATCGTTTCAGGAAGCATAGGTGATGGTGGAGGTCAATCGATCTCTAAGAGTGTACAGGAGGTGGTTTGTGCTTCTTGTGGGGAAAGAATGCAAGAGAAGTTCATTCAATCAAGTATGCATGAAAAATCAACAGCAGCAAGGGCATTGCTTCCAACTGAGCAACGGCGATCGAAGGCAACTTGGGTTTCTTGCAGGGATAGTGGGTTGACAAAGATTGAGTGGGCTGCGCTTGGCTTATTGTCAATTAATATAGACTTGGGCCGGCTGTTTGAAAATAATATAACTCTTTTAAACTCTTTCCTGGGCTTGCTGGTTAGGAGGCCCCAGAACAATCTTATGAAAACACTAGGCTTGGGTATTGAGAAAGCGCAGACAGTCAATTAAATGGGCTAGCCTGAAAGTCCTTAGGTCCCTAACCATTAGGAAGCCTTCCACCCAAATCTGGGGAGGTTATAGGAGTTCAAAGTTCTTCAGAGCAGAAGCAAGATGAACTGCTTTCATCTTCAAACAAGGCACTAAGTTGTGTTCCTCTTCGAACAACATTCTTGGCGGTCATAAGGAGGGATGCTTTGAAAACAGTAAAGAGTAGGCAAGGGAAGTAGGAAATCATTATGCTTCTCCTTGGTAGGAGAACTAGGGGTAAGCATAATTCGGGGAAACCTGAATTAACCAATTTAACTGACCGAAATTGGTCGGTTCGGTTCGAGTAAAAAAATTGGTTCGGTCGGTTCGGTTGGGGTTCACCAAATTTTGGTGAATCGGTTTTTGGTTCGGTGAATAGGAATTATAAATTCGGTTAACCAATTAACCGATTAACCGATTTAGTAATTACTTAAATTTCAAGCATAAATTAACTAGGGTTTACTGTTAGTGTTTAGCTGCCCCCTCCGCACTCCGCAGCTACTGTCCTCGACTCCTCTCCACTCTCAAGTCTCGACTTCTCCTTCGGTCCTTCTCGAGTTCTCGGCTTGATGGCTTCTCCATCTCCACTTCTCAGTTCAGCAGTTCTCCAGTTCTCCTCTTCAGTTCTCGCTTCCATTCCCTTCGGCTCGCCTAAGGTCCCCATTCCCAAATCCCTCTCAGTTCTCCCTCTTCGCAGCTTCACCTGTCCGGCTGTCCCAAATCCCTCTTCAACAAATGTATCAGTATTAGGAATTGTTCAGCAGATTTCTGGCCTCCAGTCCGAATTGATGACCCTTCGGCCTTCAGTCTGAGCTAGAAAATTCCCTTCCAGAGGACAGGAATGACCTGTGAGTAATACTTTTCAGTTGAAGACTTGAAGGTGCCTATTTTTTGTTTTGATAGCACAGTAAAATTATTAAGAGAGAAAGGAGGTAACATAAACTAAAGGCAAGAAGTCCTGAGAACTAAAACAAGGAAAAAAGCCAAGAAAACTAAGACAACTTATGTAGAAAGCCCTTCAAATGTTTTTTTTTTTATGTTTTTTTTTTTAAACAAAATTAATAAATAAGCTGCAGAGTAAAAAATTTATAATTATATTCTGTTTTTAATAATTAATTTTAAATAATTTCGATCAAATTCGGTTAACCAAATTACCCAAACATTTAATTCAGTCAGTCGAGGTTCGGTTGATACCTCTTATTTGGTCGGTTTGATTAATGGAAATGGTTAACCGAAATTTTTAGTTAATTCGGTTAATTAACCAAATTTCACCGAACCGACCGTTTGCACACCCCTAAGGAGAACAACGATAATATGGGAACTTTTATGGACGAAAAGGCAAGCTCTATTTCTAAGAATCTTAATTTTTGATAGTTTGAAAACCAAGACTTCATTTTTGGGTCGGTTGGGAATCTAGCTAGTAAGGGAGTCAATGAGGATAACTCGAGAAGTGGAAAGGTTTATGTCTACCATAAGGAAGTCAAAATGGGTTTTGAAGGGAGGAAAATTAATGAAGATAAGCAAGATTTATCAGGTGTGGAAACACATAAAATTAATGAAAGAGATTCCAAAGGTGTTCTAAGTATAATGGAGCAGCCCATCGGTATGGGAGCCAATTTGAGCAAGGATAGAAAGAGATGGGGAGATATTTCGGATGAGGATAGTGTCGAGAGTGGTGATTTTGAATGCCAAAAAAGGTTTACTTTTGGATCATACATGGGATTAGCATGGATTTTCCTCCAATTCTTTTACTGATCACATCGGGGATTTATCTTATGTGCTGCCTCCTCCCTTAGAAGGCTTAGAGGGAATTAATATGTTTGAAGATGAGGTTACTAAAGATAAATATAAGGTTAAGGATGGAATTTTGCCTACTTCAGTCCAAGAAAATTTTTCTAGGCTATTCCTACTTTGCATCGATTCTTTGTCTTTACTGATGTCACCATTTTTGAGTCTACACCATACTACTCTAATTCCATGAGTTATGTTGACCTTGATGTCCCTTTCTCTGCCTTGCGATCCCAACATCTTCTCTATGCCCAATCTTCCTACATCTTCATCCAATTTGAGTCCTTGTTGCTTGGATCATCCCAATTTGCAAGTATACAAACAGCGACTCAAGGGAGGAGAGCCTCCTCCAGCATCTACTACTGCACTTGTAGTTCCCTTGTCAAATGATCTTATTTCCCATGATATTGATCCTCCTATAGCTTTTTGAAAAGGTAAACGCATTTGTACCCAACATCCAATCTCTAATTTTGTTTATTATGATTTCTTGTCACCCTCATGCTACCGTTTTGTTAGTTCTCTATCTTTTGTTGCTCTTCCAAAATCTAGTTCCAAAGCCCTATCCCGTTCAAGGTGGAGGACTGCAATGGTTGAAGAGAAGTGTGTGCCATATGATAATGATACTTGGGTTTTGGTACCTCTTCCTCTTGGTAAGTCTATAGTTGGTTGTCGTTGAGTATACAACATGAAAGTCAATCCTGATGATTCTGTGGCTCGTTTGAAGGCCCGTCTTGTTGCTAAGGGATTTACTCAAGTGTACTGTTTGGATTATTTTGACACATTCTCTCTGATCACTAAACTTGTCTCAGTATGTTTGTTCATCTCTTTAGCCACTACTTGTCATTGGCCTCTACATTAGTTAGATATGAAGAATTCTTTCCTAGATGGTGATTTCATAAGGAGGTCTTTATGGAGCAATCACTTGGGTTTGTTGCTCAGAGAGAATCAGGCTTGGTGTATTGGCTTAAGAAATCATTATACGGATTAAAACAATCTCCTAGAGCATGGTTTGGCTGATTTAGTGTTGTAGTACTTGAGTTTGGCTTCCGACGGTGTACAATAGATCACTCTGTGTTTTATCATCATACTCTATTTGGCAGGGGTGATATACTCTATTTTATCATCATACTTTATTTGCTAATTGTGTTGTGGATGACATAGTGATCGCTAGTGATGACGATTGATCAAGGCATTTAGTACCTAAAGCTTTTCTTGCAAAGTAAGTTTTAGACCAAGCCCTTGGGATCATTGAAGTACTTATTAGGTATAGAAGTAGCAAGATTTTGTACGAGAACTGTGTTGTCACTGAGGAAGTATGTTCTTGATCTTTTAGATGAGATAGGGCTTTTGGAATCCAAACTTGTTGATACACCCAAAGATCCCAATGGAAAGTTAGTGTCGGATATGGTGATTTGTTGCACAACCTAGGTACCAAAGATTTGTTGGAAAGTTGAATTATATCACAGCCAATGACCATATCCTTCGCAACAAGTGTTAGGAATCAGTTTCTTGATTCCTCGAGAACAAGTCACTAGGATTTAGTAATTTGCATTTTGAGATATCTCAAAGGTGCACCAGGGAGAGGTCTCTTATATCAGGATCAAAGTCACACTAATATTCAGTGATATACAGATGAAGATTGGGTTGAGTCACTTCCGATTGGAGATCCACAATCGTGTACTGTATCTTTGTCAATGGTAATTTGGTGTCTTGGAAAAGCTAGAAACAAACTATCATGGCCAAGTCAATTGCTGAGTCAAAGTGTAGGGTTATGGTGCACACTAAATGCGAGCTCGTTTGGTTGAAGAGCATAGTGAAAGAACTAGGTTTCCCACATTCTCACCAAATGGAGTTGAAGTGAGATAATCAAGCTACTACTAATATTGTCTCCAACACGATCTTCCATGCGAACAAAGCACATTGATGTTGATTGCCACTTTGTTTGGGAGAAACTTGTACAAAAGCTCATTATAACCACTCATGTGAAGTCTGAGTTTCAGCCAATTGATTTGTTCACAAAAGCTTTGGGAGGTACTCATGTGCAATTCATTCGTAACAAGCTAGAAGCATCTGATATATATGCTCCAGCTTGAGGGGGAGTGTTAAAGATTATTTGTCATTTAGAATTGTTATTATGAGTTAAGAGTTATATTAGTAAGTGTGAGTTAGTAAGGGTATTCTGGTCATTGGCACTGTACTTGACATATATTATAAAGGGAGAGACCTATCATTAAAGTAAGGTGTTCAATTTTACCCAATTATTCAAAAAATGTATTACAAATAGTGTTGCCTTCCAATCCCTCACAAGATCAGGCAGTAGTAAACCCTTGCAAAGCCAGAGGAATGAGCCAAAAAAAAAAGCCAAAACACTACTCCATACCAAGCACACAAGGAGAAATTGAGTGATCCTTGAAGGTTCATGCACTCCTCTCGATCTATAAGGTCCAGAAAATAGCAAAAACCGCTACGCCATAACGCTTTTTGATGTAGGTCAGGAACATAAAATTTGTAACAAAGTGATATATAGTGTCAGAATGCCGCTTTACCTAAAAAATTAAGTTGTTCGATTATGGGACAACAATGTATATCAAGCTTTAACATACATAATTACGGGAGAAATAGAAGAGGAGGAGGAGGAAGAGAAGAAGAAGAAGAGAGGATAAAGGAGAGACAACATGACAAAACAGAGAATAAAACACAAATAGAACAAGAAAATAATAAACAGTGAGAAATAGATGCAGAATAGAGAAGAAAAGGGAAGAGGAAGAGGAAGAGGAAGGAGGACTAAGAAGGAGAATCTATACAAAACAGAGAGGGATGATAACTATCTCAAACAACTTACAAGCAAAGTACTGCACATACAAGTAGCTAAAACACATAAAAACATTTACAAAAAAAAAAAACCAACATAACAGGAAATTACACAATGCAAATAAAAGTTTGATACTAGTTTCCAAAATCTACACCTAAAATAAATAAGCCAATGGGCAACCTAAATGATATAGACAGTCCTTCGACACTTCTCCCATCCTTCTCTTCTCAAAACCCCAATATCACACACGCAAAATCACCCATCACCTGTGAAGGCAAACAAGCATCACCAAAACAAGAAAAAAGGAGGCACCCCAAAGGTACTTTGCAACCCTGCAATGCAAGAACTAATGAGCTTTTATTTCATGGGGCTCGCACGTGTCACGCACATGCCAAGATTGAGAGCTATGTAGGGCCTTCTAACCTATAGAAGCCATGCGTGTTAATCCTTCTCAAAGTTACACTCAAGATAAAATTTTCAATCTTGAAAGGAATATTTGGCTTGCAAACAATGCAGCTCCAAGGGAAGAAACTAGAGGAAGGAGATTTGAGGAGGTGAAGGAAGAAAGATTTGGGGGAAAAGAGACCTAACAAATTACCCTACTCTCTAGTCTCCGCTATTGGACAAAACAAAATGATCTAGAGTGTTGAGCAAAGTGGTAAGCTCATCAACCTCCCACTATGACCTATAGAGTTTCCTAGAGCCTAATTTGATAATTTTGGTTTTGGTTTTGGCTTTATAGTTGCTACTCTCATCATTCTGTTTTTTTTTTTTTTGTCCACAAAAAGGAGTTGTGTGATAATTCTAGTGTTTATGTTCGTATCATCATCACAATCAATGACCTTAATAGGATTGCATACGTTAAAAGTGTTGGCTTCAAAAAGAATTCAATATCAAAGACTTGGGCACTCTTCATTATTTTCTGAGGGTAAACATTGTACAAAGTAAAAAAAGTTTAAACTTGTCTTATAAAAATTATAACTGGAACTTGCTAAATGAGACTGGTATGTTGGGAGCTAAACCAGTTAACACTCCTATGAATCCCTATTGTGAAGTGGAGGGATGCTCAACCTCATACATCTTGATCCTTACAAAAGAATCTCATATCAAAGACATGGCCACTGTTTGTTATTTTCTAAGGGTATAAGATCGCACGAGGTAAAAAAGCCCGAAACTTGTCTCAACAAAAATATAACTCATAACATACTAGATGAGATTGGCATGTTTGGAGCTAAAGAAATTGATGCACCGATGGATCTTAACGTGAAGTTGTCAATGGATGTTGGACCTTAGATATCCTATTATCCTAACTATCAATATAACCTAAACTTGCTTAAATGAGACTAGTTTGTTGGAGCTAGACAAGTTGATACTCCAACATATCTCAATATGTGCCCACTCCTCCCTCTCTCTCTCTCTTAAAAATACAACTTGAACTTGCTAATATGAGAATAGTACGTTGGGCTCTACATGAGTTGATACTCTAGTGGATCCCACCTCCTCTCAATCTGTCCTAAGCCAATCCTGAGATCTCTTTTGCTACTAGTGCAATCACCTCTCACGAGGTTGAAGCTAAACCAAAATCTGTCCCACTAACCTAGCTAATCTCTTGGGAGAAATGTCTGGGGTAACATGTGCATTCCGAAATTTTTCCATTAATCACATCTACGCCCTAAGCATGACTAACCGAACTACTCAAGACATCAACCCCACATAGCCTTGACCCAACACTCTTTGTAGCAAGCAGATAGGCCATGGGTGCCCTTATTACCCCTAAAGTTGTGGATGTTGCCGATGGACATTTTGACCAAACACATTCTAATTAGTCCCATTTTTCTTAAAGCAGGGTTCCATTGTCTTTTCTTAACATATGGTGAGCATATCTTGAGTTCGTACTAGCTCCAAAATTTCTAATTTCAATATTTAGGATTTAGGATCATCCTTTTTTGGATTTGGAGAGCAACCCTGGCCCATTTGGACTTTCTTATTTGAATTTGGACAAGGGTTGTGTCCTAATACACCCCTTGGACATGAGAGACAAGCTCCTTCGTCTTTAAGGGTATTTTGGGAAAAAAATGTGTACTAGGGCAAAACCCTAGCCTTAGCCCTCTATAAAAAAGGATAGGAGGGATCTATGCTAGGGTAAAACTGCAGCATTAGGAGAGAAGAGGCTCAAATGAAAGCAAGATGGCTTGAAGCAGTCGTGCTTGCAGAATTGTAGGAGAAGGTATTCTTCGTACTTTCCTTGCCTCCATTGCAAGGTTTGCTTTCTCACGCTTTTCCATTGATGATATCTTGTGTTAATAATGTGGAAATTGCATTTTAGAGGATATGTTTATTGCATGTTCTTGGGGTTACATAGATCATTTCCTAGGCTCACAAAAAAGCTATCATCTTCTTCTCCTCCTCCCTCTTCTCTATTTCTTGATTCTTTTTCATAATTCTTGGTTTTTCATGTTTATGGGTGGTGTAAGCATGTTTAAGTAGAGAGAGTTCAAAGATAGAAAATATAAAGAAGTGTGCATGTTTAAAGAAAGAAAAATGAGAGTTTAGAGAGAGAAAATAGAATAGAAAGAAAGTCTATTTGGGTTAGAGAGACAAAAAGAGGGCAGGAGGAAGTCCAGAAGAATGAGGCCTGCAGCTATTTTTGGAAAAAAAGGAGTGGGGCTGCTGCCAAGGCAAATGCTTGGCCAGAGCCATGGCTGGACAAGGAAGCGACAGCCATTGGTTGTTCACATATTCGCGTGTGTGAAGAGTGTGTGTGTGTGTGTGTGTGTGTGTGTGAGAGAGAGAGAGAGAGAGAGAGAGAGGGAAAAGAGACCTGGCCTTACCAATTTTCCAATGACCAAGGCTGCCGCAGGCATTGCCATCAAAAGTCAAGCTTGTTCAGGGCATTAGGCTTGCCTGTAATTGCTTGTCTCATGTGCTTGGGATGGGTTTCTATCACGTAAATACAAGTGTAGGGTTATTTTTCAGAGATAGTTTTTCCATAGGCTTAAAAAAGGGAGTATGTCTCCTCGATCATATTGATGTTTCGTGGTGCTAGAGTAAGAATTGCATAGAAAGCTCTTAAGGGGACAGTGAGTGTTCATCAACTTGTAAAACTCACAAGTCATTGTAATTGTGTTTAGCCTACTTGCCTCCCTCGCTAGACACACATTGTTAACGGAGGTGTTGATTAATGAATTACGTTCCTTCAATGCTAATTGCTTGCATGTCATTGTTTTCATAAGTTGCTTAATGACTCTACTTATACTTCTTTGAATGACTATGAAAGTGTTCTATTGGTAAATTGTGGTAAACTTTAGGTCAATATGATAAAACAAGAGTGCTTTGGCTAGCGCCGCACAGTCCTTCACAAAGGTGTGAAATATTCAGCCTGCGACACCAAGCAACGAAGGCCGGAGCTCGGAGGCCGACAATCCCCTGGTGATTGTTCGTAGACCAAGAGGCCAAGTGTTGCCATTAGGGTTTAGAAACCTTAGTTCAAGGATGAAAATAATGCTCCTTTCATGTGCGTTGCATGTGAGCGTCACGGTCCACCTCTTTTCACATTGTTGTGAAGGGGCCGTGCGGCGCTAGCTAAAGCACTCTTGCTTAACTAGCCAGCCTATCGTTTACCAACATCCATCCACGAAGCACTTTCATTAACATTCAATCAGATAGCAGCGGAAACAATAATCAATTCATGAAAGTCGTGGCAAGCAAGCAGTAACATTGAAGCAAACATAATTCATTAACAAATCCTCTGTTAACATGTTGTACTTAGCGAGGGAGGCAAGTAGGCTAAGCACGTTGACAATTGCTAGTGAGTTTTACAATGACTGATGAACACTCACCCTCCCCTAAAGAGGTTTTTATGTAATTATCATCCTGGCACTAGGAAACATCAAAGTGACCGAGGAGTCATACTGCCTTATTTGGCTTACAAAGACTCTACTAGCAGAAAATAACCCTACACTAGTATTTACATGATGGAAACTCATCCCAAGCACACGAGATAAGCAGTCACAGGCAAGCATAATGCCCTAAACAAGCTTAGCTCGTGACATTCTCCCCCACTTATGCGGTCGACGGCCTCGTAGACTTTTGGCGGTAGGTACACTTCAACTTTGTCCACGAATGACTTCAAATCTTCCGCAGAAATCCAGCAAATTTCTTTGTCATCTAGGCACTTCCACTTCACTAGGAACTTCTGCCGCTTCTTCCTTAAGGATACGAACTTTCTATCTACAAGGATCTCTTCAACATCATGTCTGTCACGTCGCACTGTCTTCAACTCTGCGCTGTTTGACTGACTTCTGCTTAAGTTGTTGGTGTTGGCGTTGAATGGCTTGAGGCAGTTGACATGAAACTGCGGTCTTCTCTCCTGATCTACCCACTTCTTCATCTGCTTGATAGGCTTGGGCAAACTTTGCATTCTGTCTCCCTTCACTGGTGAATATGTACGCCCTGGGACTCTTTCGTCTGTACGGCTCGCCCACTGTGTGAGGTAACAATGGCAGCTGGCCTGTAACAAGCTTAAAAGGGCTCTTGTTGGTTGTTGAGCGCCTTTGGGCGTTGCCACAGAACGGAGCCACATCAAGTAGTTGTACGCCATTCTTCTGGTTGTCATTGACAAAATGGCACAAGTACTCATCTAGCAACTATTTGAATCTCTTTATCTGTCCGTCTATCTGTCGATGATAACTCGAAGAGATGTCAAGGTGTGACCTGAATATCCTGAAAAACTCTGTTAAGAAGTTGTCAGTGAACATTAAATCTTGGTCACAAGTAATAACTTGGGGAACACCCCAATGTTTCACAATAGTCACAAGGAACAATTGTGTCGTCTCCTCTCCCGAACGGTACTTTGGTGCAGCCATGAAAGTACCATACTTCTTCCGCTCCCCCTTGTCTTGTTGGTAAGTGAGACAAGTTTTGGTATAATCAACCACATCATCCCGCGTGTGCGGCCAATAATACCTCCCCAGTAGTCCTTTCATTGGAGTCATTCTCCGCGAATACCCCTCAACGAACTCCCTGTAGTATCCAGTAAGGCCAAGAAAGGAACGCAACTCCTTCACTGTCGTGGGGATCTTCCATTCTTGAATCATCCTTACCTTCTCCATACCCCTCCGGATACGACCTTGTTCAACGACTTGACCAAGGAATTTGTTGCTTCGTCGAGCGAAAGAGAAATTCTCCTTCTTCACATTCAGACTGTTTCCCCTCAACCTGTCGAACACCTTCCGTAGATGCTCTTCATGTTTCCTCTGAAACGACACCGATGCTCCCAACAGTGTTTTGGAAGGGCGAACACATCCCGCTTCCACTTCATCAAGCTGTTTCCCCAACTCTACTATCTCAAGAGGCGCAATCCGACATGGCCCTTTAGCAGGTGGTTTCACTCCTGATAACAACTCGATCTCTTGCTCCACAGTCCGTCGTGAAGGCAAATTGTGAGGCAGCTTATCCGGCAACACCTCCTTATCCTCATCCAACACCGCTTGGATGGTCGTAGGCTCCAGCTCTTGGCCTACTTCTTTGTCTACCACCACCGTGGCTAGACGTGTCTGCTCACCCTGACCCAATCCTTCATTGAGTTGTATGGCTGAAAGGGACTTCCCGTCGTCTCCTTTCGTTGCAACGACTTGCACCATGCACGAGTGATCTCCCATCAGACACAGGGAACCAGTCGAAGGCATCAGCACTGCCCTCGTCCCCATTAGGAACTCCATTCCTAGGATGACTGGATAGTCATCCAATGGTACCGCTGTGAAATTCGCATGACCTTCCCACTGTCCAAGCTTTATAGCCACTTGCTTGGCTACTCCCAGAGTAGGCTGGGCTACAGAGTTAACTGCTTTCATGCGTCCTGTATCCTTCTCTAAGGATAAGTTGAGTTTCCATGCTTCCACCTGCGAAACAAAATTATGAGTAGCTCCCGTATCCACCATAGCGCGAGTACTCTTCCCATTTATCCTCAAGTCCACAAACATTAACCCTTTTGCTCGTGTAACTTTCGGTGTTTTTGCCTGCTTTTCCAATGCGTTCACCAACCGCACTGAACCCACCCTCGGGGCTTCATCCTCTTCCCCATCGTCTTCCACTGCCTGTTCTACAATGGAAGCCTGCAAGGCATAAAGTGATGCTTTGTGAGGGCACTCAAAAACTCTATGAGGACCTCGACACAAGAAACACTCAATTTTACTCTTCCCCTTTCCATTGGGTGTGTTGAACCCTTGAGACGACGAAGCTTCCTGTGAGGTTGATGATTTAGAGTCAACTCCCCCACTCTTGGGTTTGCCATTCTTGAAAGACTTTCCACTATTTCCCTCTCCGCCAAACCGTTTGGACGAAGCGGTATCATCACCAGCATAGTCAATCAAGCGTTCTGCAGCCGCTTGTACAGTTGACAAGTCTTGAACCCTTTGCCTATGAAGTTCAGTTCTTGCCCATGGTTTCATCCCCTCAAGAAAATAGAACAACTTGTCCTTCTCCGACATATCCCGAATATCCAACATTGAAGTAGAAAATTGTTTCACATATTCGCCGATCGACCCCGTATGCTTGAGATCTCTCAGTTTTCTCCTTGCATTATACTCAACATTTTCAGGAAAGAATTGGGCCTTGAGCTCTCTCCTCAAGTCTGCCCAACTATCAATTACACAATTTCCATTTTCAATTTCTCTGTACTTGGTACGCCACCACAGTTTGGCATCACCAACCAAGTACATGGTCGCAGTATCCACCTTTGCCTGTTCTGAGGCCATCCTCACAACGCGAAAGTACTGCTCCACATCAAACAAGAAGTTCTCTAACTCCTTGGCATCTCGGGCACCCCCATACGTCCTGGGTTCTGGCACCTTGGTCTTGCTAACTCCCGGAGTGTTGGAGTTCCCCATAGCAAGAACCATCACATTTACCTTTGCATCCAGATCTACCATCCGGGCTTGCAAAGTTTCCACAGTGTGGCGAAAGTCCTCCGACATGTCGCCTATCAAACCTGCTTGATGTTTTTGTGATCCCATCACTTCATCAACAAGTTCTCTCATCTAGTCCACCTTCGCGGCCATAGTGTTGGTTGTTTCCTCAACCTGTGCTTCCAGCACGCTGATCCTCTCAGCAGTGTTTGGTGCCATGGTCACTTACCAAAACTTCCCAAATCCAACAACGAAGGCAATTGAATTCACGTAGCAACTCAACCTTGGGCTCTCACCAAGTGTCACCGACTTGGCTCTGATACCAAATGTCACGGTCCGCCTCTTTTCACACCGTTGTGAAGGAGCCGTGCGGCGCTAGCTAAAGCACTCTTGCTTAACTAGCCAGCCTATCGTTTACCAACATTCATCCACAAAGCACTTTCATTAACATTCAATGAGATAGCAGCGGAAACAATAATCAATTCATGAAAGTCGTGGCAAGCAAGCAGTAACATTGAAGCAAACGTAATTCATTAACAAATCCTCCATTGACATGTTGTACTTAGCGAGGGAGGCAAGTAGGCTAAGCACGTTGACAATTGCTAGTGAGTTTTACAATGACTGATGAACACTCACCCTCCCCTAAAGAGGTTTTTATGTAATTATCATCCTGGCACTAGGAAACATCAAAGTGACCGAGGAGTCATACTGCCTTATTTGGCTTACAAAGACTCTACTAGCAGAAAATAACTCTACACTAGTATTTACATGATGGAAACCCATCCCAAGCACATGAGATAAGCGGTCACAGGCAAGCATAATGCCCTGAACAAGCTTAGCTCATGACACATTGGCATGCCTAGCATGACTTGAGATGAATCCAAGGAAGAAACACTTGCGGAATTTCACACCTTAATGGCATTTTCTCTTCTTTTTTTTTCTTTTGTTTGCTTTTGAGAAAGGGCTTCCATCAATCCTTCAGATCAACATTGCATATCAACATATTATTTCGAGGGTCATCCATTATGAGAACAAATTTCTGCTGATCTAATTCACACACCTAAGATCTTCACCCTTTACATCCTATGAAATAAACATGCTAGAACTGCCCAATTGGCCCTTTTATTTTTATTTTCTTCCATCTTTCTAAGATTTCAAAAGTTAAGGGTTCCTAAGGCCACAACACTGATAAGAGTAAAATCGAAGGCATTGGATGCCATGTGCCATGTTTTGCGCACTCCTTGACTGTGATGACCTCACCAAGCGACCAAGGGGTTTTGTTTCTAATTCTTTGCTTTCTATCTTGTTTAAGGTACACATACAGAACAATGATTATAGTTCTTTGAGCACGTGGCTAAAGTATGTTGGTTGAGTAACAATCCTTAAGATGGTTACTCAACCACCTTCTCTATGCACAAATGCACTCCAAACACATTCTCTGCTTCTCCTAGACTTCAGAGTTTTTTCTTTGTTTTTCCTTTAAAAAAATAGCAGCGACTCCTTTGTTTTTTGTTTCGCTTGTTTTGTATTTTTCTTCAATTATACTTGTTTGGGAGCAGCATGCCATCTTCGTCGCCCCCCAAACACAATATGGCATCGACAGATGCCTACTCCAAGGCTAGAAAAAAAAAAAAATGAGTCATTCACAAACTATATATGGAAAAATCCTTTGACCATATTAGTTGGGATTTTATCCTTTACATTCTTAAAAGAATGGCCCTTGGAGATCTTTGGTGTAAATGGATCCATGAATTCATTATCACCACAGCATCTCTTGTACTCATCAATGGCTGCACTTCCAATTATTTCCAAACTCCAATCCTCTAGAGGGTTAAGGCAAGGCAGCCGCCCCTCTAAAATTGTTTATCATGGCCCCTCTCTCCCTTATTGTTTATCATGGTGATGGAATTTTTGAGTCTACTGCCGCAAAAAGCCACCAAAGTGGGGTATTTTGAAAGGTCTTGGCTTTGGGAGGAATGGTATAGAAATGGAAGTATCCCATTGCCAACTTCTCTTTGCTGATGGCAATATGGTCCTCTGCAAGGCAGAACTTCAGCAAATCCTCAATTTAACGTGCATTCTCTTCTTTGAAGCAATCTAAGGATGAAAATCAACTTGGGGAAAGGTGAAGTAAGAAGTTATTTGGGGACAGCATTAAGGGGGCAGGTCCTTGTGAGTGGTTCGGGCTACAAGTTGAAGTTCTAGGTAAAAGTGAAATTTCTCAAAGGATAGAAACAGGTATGTAATTGAATCCTAATAGGAAAGGATATGTAAGTTGTCTAGGATTTTCATAGCCACATATTATTTTAAAGTAGATGGTAAATCTATTTGCTATGGCTATTGGCCTCATAAGAATGATAGTATTTGCTTGTTACGACATAGCATGTATGTGCATATATTGAATTCCTATTGTGTGATGTGCCTAGATGTGTAGTGGATGTGCCTATGGTATTGTGAAATTTGAGCAAGTAGGGATTGTGTCTCCTTTAAATAAAAGGCCCTAAGCATTTTGGTTTAATGAGTGGTTAGCCAAGCAGGGCACTTGTTTGGGATGGCATGCTATGTTTACATGATATTGAAATGCATGTTATTTTGATGTCTTGTCATGGTAACTCTAGATAAAAAGATTTCTTAGAATAAGGGATATGTCATGACAACAGTGTATTTGCATGCATATAAAAGGTACATCTTAACATGATGAAATCCTCGTACAAATAAGGGGGATTAAGAATGTCCATTGTCCACTATGCTCGTGGTACCTTTCTTCCCTAACACTTTCATGTTGAATTGGGAAAGCCCCACTTGCTCAGTTTCCAAGAAACTGATACCTTCTGACATGTACTAAACGTCGGTAGAACGGCATAAACCATGCTTTTCATTGGTGAACTAATTGTTTGACATGTGGAAAACGGGGTATATAAATTGTTAAATTACCACTTTACCTACAAGCTTAAGTTGTTAGGTTGTGGGCCAACAATGTATATCAATCTTTAACACTCCCCCACATGTGCAGTGCAATAGCACTTGGAGAGATAAACACACAATAATAACACCCATTACAGGGAATACAACAGGTTTTTAAATACCACACAATAAACACGGGCAGCAAAGCTAGAACCAGAGACCTCCTGGTAACCAGCTTTGATAGCATGCTAGATTACCACTTTACCTAAAAGCTTAAGCTATTAGTTTGTGGGATAACAAATGCATATCAAGATTTAACATAAATTAAAGCCCAATGTAAAGTAAAACCTTTTTTGTTTGAATTACGAAATATATGTATCTTGTGTTCTAGCAAATGCTCTTTCTTTTCTGAATTACTACTTGTATTGAAATGATATGACAACAACAAGAAGCTTTAAGTCCCACTAGGCGGGACTAGCTAATGAATCCTTTTCTGCCAATTCACCCAATCAAGGGCACTTACCTCCACCATCTTAAGGGCTATAAGATTCTTTCTCACTACCTTGTTCCAGGTTATTTTAAGTCTACCTCTACCCCTTCTACAACCACTAACAATAACTAACTCACTCCTCACTGCAGCACTACTTGGCCTACGCTTCAAATGCCCAAACCATCTAAGTCACCCGTCTCTTATCTTATCTTTTACTAGAGCTATGTCTAACTTATTACCAATATGTTCGCTCCTTAATTTATCCTTTGAAGTTACACAACTCATCCACCTTAGCATCCACATTTCTACCAATCTTACTTCTTGGATATGTTGCTTCCTAGTCGCCCAACATTCTGCAAAACTATTTTACACTTGTATTGAAATGATGATTTTTGCATAACTATTTCTTTCCTAGGCCAAGTGGCTCCATCAAATTTTTGGATGGAGTCACGGTTCATTACATGCCAAAAATAGAAACGTGACAACAATATGCTATGAGTAGGCAACCACAAGCCAATGATTGTCGACAAATAGTCTAAACTTATAAACATGAACAAACTAGGCAACCACATGGATATGCACAACCAACAAAATCCATATAATAGTGACAAAGGAGATGATTTTGCGCCAACCCATGACTTATTGTGGTATTAATGCTGAATGATTTATGGCATTGTACTTATTTACAATGATGATTTTGTATACTTAAAAAATTGAATGTATGCTTGAAACTAGCAATGATTTAAATGTTCTTCATCTTTGCTTGCTTAGCCATATGCTATTTATATACCCAACAAAATAATTGGCGCCAATGAAGGGTTGAGTGAAATGATTCTTTTTCGCTCCTCATTGGCATCGCAAATTTCTTCTATCCAATTTCAAAAAACAGGGATCATATTACAACAAGCTGAGTTTCTCATGGGATTTCACCATTTTTTAAAGGCAAAAAGAAAAAAATTTTAACTTTGACAGATTGGAGAATGACTTGATTCGTATAACCAATTTTGTGGGAAGGCAAATGTCCTTTTTTTTGGTGCTAAGAAATGAACAATTTTAGTGGGTCATTCATAATACGACTTTTTAGTCACAGATTTGTGGGTTGCATCAGAATATTGGTGGTTTATTTCTCAAGTGGGGAAGATTTTTGTGCTTGGAAAGGTACAAAGAGGGAGGTCGAGGCAGCTCGTTCATTTCCTAGAAGGGTTCAAAGCTGCTAGATAGTGGAAAGTCTTTCGTACTTCAAAGGTTATTATTGGTTGAGATGGGAAAAATTTAAAGGTGAAGGAACTGTCCTTTGTTGTGCTGATTATGGGTGCATAAATCTAGGACCAAGAGGAGTGTTTATGGCACTGAAAAGACCAATCTCTTCAATCAGCTCCAGCAAAGGGAATTAGTCTGGCGAGGGGGTGTGTCACAAGCCGAACACTTCACATTATGTGAAGGATCATGCAGCACTAGTTGTACCACAAAAGCTTCACTAGTCAACTGAAACTGAAAGTAAATTGCAATTTCACTGCATGAAAAAGTTCACAAGCATCAAATACAAATTCAACAGATGCATCAAGCAAACACGATGTGAACATCACACAAGCAATAAACCATAAAGCAAAGCAATTCATTCTTTTTTATTTATAGAAAAAGAAATTCATTAGATAAAGATAGAATTTACAAGCAGGAGAGAGGTTATCTCCTTAACAAAGTCTGATAATCCTTAGGAAAACCAAAAAGAAAATTTCAAAATTAAACAATGACAAAAAATTCAACATGCCCTTAGGAGAGACTACCAATTGCGCTGTAACTTCTAAAACACACATTCCCTTGAAATTTCTATAGCCCATACACTATAAAAAAAGCCATAAACAGAATATTTTCCCACACCAACCAATATGGTAACTTCTTCCCTGCAAACATACACGCATTACGTTCCTTCCACAAGCCAAAAGAATGCAAATATAGCGCAATCCCATAATGCAATTCCTTCCTACTTCCTCCCAAACCCCACAAAATAAATTTCCAAGAACTCCTCCACTGTTCTAGGACAAAAACAGCTTTCTTCAAAGTAAATGAATAACTTGTTCCAAACCTGCCACGCATAATCGCAGTGCAGGAAAAGGTGTGAAACAGACTCTGAACAATTAAAGCACAGCATACAAATATCAGGAAGAGCCTTTAAAGGTCTCCTCTCATCTGCGACAAGTCATCAGCATATATCCTATTAAGCACAACCAACCAAAGGAATGCTTTGATTTTAGGGGGAATTTGACCATCCATACAACCTTGTAAAGAGGAAAAGAGGAATTTGTCTGAACCAAGAATTCAAAGAAGGATTTATAAGAATAGACTCCCGATGAATCCAACAACCAATATCTGCCGTCATTTTCAGAGGATACCCTATAATTATTCAACATAATCAATAAAGAAGATAACTCAATAGTTTCCCTATCATTCAAGGCACTCCTGAAATGGAAATTCCAAAAGGGTAAAGGACTAACCAAGTCGACATTAAACAAAGAAATGGGATCATTTTGCCCTGAGCTCAATAGAAAAAGGCAAGGATAGGAGGTGGACAAAACAACATTCCCCATCCATAGGTTTTTCCAAAAACGGATATTACAACCCTTACCAAAAACAAATTTAATATGGGGAATAACGAGAGGGTACATCTGAGATATAGCTTTCCACGGACTTTCTGAAGAGCATCTAAAACCCAAATTAGTATCCCATCCATTCCCATGAAGTCCAAATTTACTTTTGATAAATCTGTGCCACAATGAAGAAACCTCTAGCACGAACTACCACAGCCACTTAGCCAAAAGAGTCGTGTTTCTAGACACCAAATTTCCAAGACTCAAACCACCCTCCCTCATAGTCCAACCAACCACCTCCCAACTCACCAAATGATCCCTAAAACCTGCTACCCCTGACCAAATAAAACTCTCCCTTCCACCCATCTAAATGCTTGGACACTCTCCACCACAGAATCCTAAAAACTAGATGATCTAGGATTACCTCCCAAAGGAACCCTTAGATAGGACAATGGCCAACCCAGCTCATCACATCCAACTTCCACGGTAAATCCCTAACATGCTCTGCAGGCACATTAATATCTGCAATACCACTCTTACCCAAGTTAATATTAAGCCTCAAAACCCTTTCAAAGACTTTAAAGAGCCCCAAAATATTAATGACAAAAATCTTCTGATCCTCCAAAAAAAAATTGTATCACCCGCAAACTAAAGGTGTGACACCGTGATCTCCTCCCTACCGGCTTTAAGGCTTTTCACTAAACATCTATCCACAGCCCTTTCTACCATTCTACTCAAAACATCAGACACTAGCACAAACAAGAACGGGGAAAGAGGATCTCCTTGTCTAACCCCCCTTGTGGCCCTAAACCAAGATTTGGGCTCATCATTCACTACCACCGCAAAATTCACATTAGACATACAACCTTTCATCCATCTATGACATCTCTCTCCAAATCCCTTCCTCACAAATATTTTATCCATAAAGTTCCAACTCACTCTATCATAAGCTTTTTCGAAGTCCAACTTAAAAACAGGTCCTTTCTTCTTCCTCCACCTTATATCCGCAACGGTTTCATTCGCAACCAAGATTGCATCCACAATTTGTCTACCTCCTACAAAAGCACTATGGGCCTTAGAATTTATCTTACCAAGCACCAAAGTTGACCTCTTAGCTAGCACTTTGGTGATTATTTTATAAACATTCGAAACTAGACTAATCAGTCTATAGTCAAAGAACTTCATAGACTTGCTTTTCTTAGGCACCCAAGTTATAAACAAAGAATTAATACCCTTACTTAAAACCCCATTCCAACAGAATTCATTGAAAATCTTCATCAAGCCATTCTTCACCACCACCCAACAATCTTGATAAAAAGGTAAATTAAAACCATCCAGCCCAGGAGCTTTATCCCTCTCCATCCCAAAAATTGTAGCCCTAACTTCCTCTTCCACAAAAGGTCTCTCTAACCAAGTTGTCTTATCAACAAGCAAAGGATCCCATTCTAATCCTTCCACCATCGGTCTACTCTCACCCTCTTCAGTACACAAATTACAATGAAATCAATGATCTCATAGGCGCAATTACATTAGGATCCGAGATTATAACCCCTCTCTCCAACTCCAATTCCCTAATAAAATTCTTCCTCATTCTTCAATTGGCTATCCTATGAAAAAATTTACAACTATAGTCACCATCTCTAACCCCTTTAAGCTTTGTATTTTGCCTCCAACTTCTCATATCCTTAAAAATTAGCTCTTCCAATTAGTTCTTCTAAGAAACCTTTTTAACCTCTTCCTCCCTAGAAAGGATCACTCCTTCCTTTCTAACTCTTCCAAGTCTCCTAGAATAATAGAATTGTTAATTCTAATGTCTCCAAACACCTCCCTAATCCACACTTCCAAATTTTCTTTCAACTTCTTCATAAATCTAAACCCCACCCAGCCCCTTTCCACTTCCTCACTCCACAAGTCCCTAACCAAGGTCTAAAAGGAGCCATGCTCATATTCTCAAACCTAAACGGGGTGGGACCCCAAGGCACTTTCTTGGATTCCAACAAGATAGGAAAATGATAAGAAGTGGGTCTAGGTAGCACCACTTGAGAAAGATTAGGAAACTCCTCCTAGTCAATGGAAAACAAGAACCTACCGATTCTGCTGGCGACCTCCCTATCCCCACCCACTAACCATGTAAATTAGCATTGCCCAAAGGAAGATCCCTCAACACACTCCCTCATAACCAAATCAAACTTCTGCAAAGAGACGTTAGCCTTACCATCCCTTTTTTTCCTGAGGGAACCTAACTGCGTTAAAATCACCTCCCACCACTGACCACCAAGGCAAGCATGAGCCAAAAAAAAATAGCTCATCCCAAAAATTTCCCCATAAGAGCAGGTCTAGAAGGACCGTACACAGAGGAAATCCACCATTGACCCCTATCTCTAATATCAAGCAAGACAGAAAGAGAGAAAAAACCCACTAAACTGGCCACTCTAGTAATAGACCTAGTGTCCCACAACACTAGAATGCCACCCGCTTTTTAAAATTTTTTAAAATTATTTTTTCAACAAATTATTTTATTCCACAAGTAACCTATTTTTTTTTTTTCAAATATTACACAATTATCCTCACATTAATAATGTTTCCTAAAAAGACCTCCACTTGTCATTTAACATTTTCAAGCACCTTCTAACTTTTTTTTATTTGAAAACATTCAATCCTAATTTTTTCTTTATAACAACTTTGCACATTAGTACACACAAATTTCACTCTTGCCTCGAGAAGGTACAAAGTCCCAACCCTTACCGCTCTTCCCGAATTCCTCTAACTACCTCCCCATTTATTAACTCAAGCTTAGTCTCCCGAATTAAGACAATATCACGGGAATTCCGTAACAAAACCTCCCTAACCAGACTACTTTTCCTAATATCCCCCAAACCCCTAACATTCCAACTAATAATCTTCATAGTCTAATGTGCTTACCCCTTTCCGTTGTCCTTTTCCCTCTCCCATAACTGATGGCAGAAATCAATTTTTTTTTAAATTTCTCAACCACCTTTTTTTCTTCCTCTCGTAAGCTTTTGGACTCGCCCCCAATTTAACTTCAACTCCTATACGACTCACAAACTTCAACCCCTTAACATTTAAGAGCTTGTTCGGGTCTCTATAGTCCCTCTCACTAACCCCTCTGCCATTTCCAAAGTCACTCCCCCCATTACTTCCCTAATTGTGGTATAAAGAATCATTAGAAAATGACTAAATAGGAGTAGGAAGAATACCTTTTCCAGGTTCGAAGAATTTGAATCGCCCACTGGAGCAACTATCTCCTCATCCTTTGCCCTCCCCACACCTGAATGACTAACACCAACGTCCCTCTTGATAGGAATAAGCTCAAGAGCAAAGGACAAATACCCCTCGTCAATCAAGGTTGTCTTTTGATAAGACTTGTGCTTAATAGAACTATTTAATCCATGCCCAATATCAAAGGACAATAAAGAACTCTCTTCTTATGCAAGTTGAGGTATATGAGATTGCTTCTTACTCAATAATAACTCTTCCACTATTTCATCAAAACCCAAATCTCCAACAAGTTCTTCTCAATTATCTTCTCCCATATCTAACTCCTTCCTCAACTGATCGACTAGAAGGTCAGACTTAGAATCACAAAAGTTGTTTAGGTCATCATTTGCTTCAAAGCTCTTCTCATCCTCACTGCACTCGTCAATTTTAGCATCTTCATATACAACTGAATGCATCCCTTTGCTACAACTTGGGTTAGTATCATAAGAGAACCTGCCCTTTTTCTTCTGTGATGATTGTTGTAATAGATCCTTTATACATACCTACTGCCTAGTTACACCATCAATAATCTCTACTTCCTCTTTAGCCACTTCAACCTTCTCCACCCCAGATTCCATATCCAGGTCTTTGGGAAGATTAGTCATATCCTTTTAAGGAAAACTTAGCCTAAGTATGCTAACTAGAAGCCTTCATCTCTAGGTTGATTTTTGTATTTTCTTCTACATTGTTGGTCTCATTATTTTCCTTGCTAGTTTTTCCATCATTCTTTTGGACTTGGGTACTAACCTCTAATCTCTAATCTTCTAAGATAGGTCGAACACCCCTTTGGATAAAGCTTGGCCCACTATTCTCTTTCCTTTTAATTACCCATTTAGTGACTATAAAAGTCATGCTAGTAACACGCACAAACTTCCCTCTTCCAAGCCCAGCATCATATTTCATATTTAGAAGCAAATTTAAAATTGTTTCTAGGTAGGAAATTTGGAAAATCTTTCTTGATATCACGAGAGTCTCCAACTTTCCTTTCCAAATCCCTACTTCCCCTCAATGGCACATCGCCGGCAACTTATGCAAAGGATCGTCTCTCCGGCTGCCTTGAACCCCCACTATGCTCCTTCATTAATATCTTGTGGTTAATTATGTTCAAGAAACCATAGTCTGAACATCTAAATACAATCTCCTTGCCTTGTTTAGATGAGAGCTGCAATAGAGCTTTGAAGAAGTCCCTCGAGCGTTCATTGTTCTTACTCTCAAGGGCACAAACAAAGCTTCATTTTCTCCTGCAATCCGCTTTTGAACTCATAGTAATCTTCCTTTGGGATTGGATCGCAAATCAATCGAGACCCAAAATCCCTCACCTTGTAGGTATAAGCCTCCTCGAGAGAGCTCGTCAACTCCTCGAATTTCCTTCTCAAATCACCCCCTCAATGAATTCCTACTTTAGTAAAATGTGAGAAAACTTTATCCTTGCAAACTCACAAATTCTGAAGTCTAAAGGCCCAATACGATTAGCACATAATATTTTGCAATCAACCCAAACTGAAGAATGTCCTCCCCACCCAAATAGCTTCTTACCTAACAAGCAACTGGTCCCACCCATTCTACAGTACCACCTCTAATCAACTTGAGTCGTGAAGAAGCCAAAAACCACCCTCACCGAACCTGAGACTAAGACTCGCAGCTGGGCAATCCTTAAAAGCCAAGGATAATTTGCCTTGAAGGGAGTCTTGGGATGTTTTGAAGGGAGTTGGAAGGGTTTTTTGAAAAAAAAAAAAAAGGAAAAAGAAAGGAAAACAGGGCTCAATAGATCTTCGTAAAAGGACGCTCAACTAGTTGGATAAACGATCGACTAAGATAAATTTGAACGATCACTCTCTGTAGCGAATGGAATTGCGTGAACCCTAAAGCCAAGGATGACTTGCCAAACGCATCGCAAGGGCCATACGAGAAGACTATAGGTCTCTTTGATGGCTATAAGCTTTGAATTCTCTAAAGGCTTAGAATCTACAATTTGATTCCATTCCATTCCATGTTAGGGATAGTCGAGAAACAAAGATTTAGGCCAGAAAACAAGGGAGAAGGATGTCTAGAGTAGTTTGCCATTTTTGTTGTCGCTAAGGATGGCGGCATCACGAAGGATGGAACATCTCCTCTCTCGAAGATAAGAGGTTGTGTTACTTCAGCCGCCATAGTTTGACTGAGTTAGATGATCATTCAAGGAAGATGGTACGCAACTAGCCTGCTCGTTTGGGCAAGCTAGGGATCGATTGCTGAGAGTTGTCGAGGTTCAAAGCAATTCATACCATACACAATGTGTTTAGTGAGAGGAGTTAAACATGTTTACATTGGTAAGTGAGTTTTACAAATTGATGACACTCACCCTCCTCCAAAGGGCTTTCTGCAATTCCTAATCTAACACAAGGAAACATCAATATGATCAAGGAGACATAATCCCCATTTTCCCTAAGGCATTACTTTACTCGATGAATAACCCTATAGCAGTATTTACACGGCGATAGGACCCAATGTGCACAAGACAAGTGATCAAAGGCAAGCATAGTGCATTGAACAAGCTTGGCTCATGACAAGGTAGTTTGCAACCATAGGTACCCAATTGTAAAAAATCAGGGAACTTCTTCAAATGTAAAGCATAATGGTGGTAAAGGGAGGGGATTTTGAAAAAGGGTTGGGGATTTAGATGTCAAAGAAGCGGGGAAGTTAAGATCTAGATTTAAACATAATGGCCCTAACAATATAGGGCCCAATGAAGTTAAGAACGCACCTATCTCTAAGGAAGGTGGAGGAGTAAAAATTGGGTTGTGGTTCAAAAAAGTTCATAATAAAGCTACTGGGATTGAAGAAACCCAACTGGCATAACAGAGTGGGGATGCAAGGACCACTTGAATACAAAAGAAAAAGGGAATACTTACAATAAAGACTTGAAAAGTATGTATAGAGAGATGTTCCTACATATGACTATTCCTGTGCAAAAAGCCATTTCTTCTCCTGCATTTTTTTTTTTTTTTGGATTGTCCAAAGGAGCAATAATAGATAGAAGAATGAACAGTTACAGCACAACTTTGGGTCTGCCAATCAAGAACTCTCTAAAGCCTCTTCCTTCATAATGTTATTTTACCACTTTACCTAAAAATTTAAGCTATTAGGTTATGAGCCAACAATGTATCTCAAGCCTTAGCACTACCCTGCACATGCAGCCCAACAACACGTGAAGAGATAAAAAATAATGAATAACACATATCAAGACAGAATAATTTTAACAAACTTACATTAAATGCGAGCAACAAGACTAGAACTTAGGACCTCTTGGCAACCATGGCTCTGATTTAATGTAGATTACCACTTTATTTAAAAGCTTATTAAGTTGTGGCCAACAACGTAATCAAGCTTTAACAACAATCCCCTCCAAAGCCTCCACCAAGACGACAACCCCATTGGAATTTTTTTATTTTTTGATAACAAAAGAAATCATTGATAGAATAGGAATGTACAAGCGCGAAAATAAGACATCTCCTTTCAAAAAAACCTCTAAGTTACCCCAGAAAACGTAAAAAAGAAAAACCAAAAAAAAAAAAAAAACTAAAAATAACCCAAAGAAATCAGCATGCCCTATCAACTCAACAAGGGAAGCCAATAACATTGAATATCCGAAAAGCGCATCCCCCTTAAGTTCTTGTTACCCACACACCAAAGAGACACCAAATGATGATACTTCTCCCAAACCTTTAAAATGAATTCTTCTTCCTTGAAAAAATACGCACGTTTCGCTTCCATCCACAAACCCCAAAATAGAGCAAATAGAGCACAATTTTATAACTCTTTACCTTCCTTTTTCCAGCGAAAACTTACAAAAATGAATTGCCAAAAAACTCCTTCACCGTCTTTGGACAAACTCAACATTCCCCAAAATAATTAAATAGCCTTTTTTCCAAATCCTCTGAGCAAAGTCACAATGTAAGAAAAGATATGTAGTTTCAAAGCAATTAAAACAAAGCACACATACATCTAGAGAGAGAGCCTTTACTAGTCTTCTAATCTGTGACAAGTTATTGGTGTCGATCCTATTGACCACAACCAACTTTAAAAAAAAAAGGCTTTGATTTTAGGAGGGATTGGCCTTCTAAATAGTATTATAGAGAGGAAAAGAAAAACTATAGCTAGTCAAGAACTCACAAAAAGATTTGCAGGAATAAAACAACGAGGGATCCAAAGACCAAGAGTGGCTATCAGTTTCCAATGCAACTTGACAATTATTCAACAAGACTAGCAAGGAGGATAACTCCTCCATCTCCCCATCAATTAAGGATCTCCTAGAGTGAAAATCCCAAGAATTATAGGACCATCTAGCTCCACAATGAAAGAAAAAATAGATCCATCCTATCCTGAGCTGAAACGAAATAGGTGAGGAAAAGAAGTGGACAAAACAACATTCCCCAACCACAAGTCTTTCCAAAAATGAGTATCGGGACCCCTACCCAATAGAAATTTAGAATGAGGAATAAAGAGGAAATAAATCTAAGAGATGGCTTTCCATGGACTTTCCAAAGAACATCTAAGAACCAAATTAGTATCCCACCCACTCCCACCAAGTTCAAATTTGCTTTTTAAAACTTTATGCCATAGGAAAGAAACCTCTAAAGGGAACCGCCAAAGCTATTAGGCCAAAGGAGCCATGTTTTTAGACAACAAATTACCAAGACACAATCTGCCCTCCCATTTAGACCTACAAACAACCTCCCACCTCACCAAATGATCCTTAACACCCCCCACCCCTGACCAAATGAAATCTCCTCATGATTCTCTTAATCCTACTAGCCACCCCCACAAGAATTTTGAAAATAGAAATAAAATACACCAGGATACTACAAAGACAAGTTTGAATGAGAGTAATCCTACCTCCTAAAGAAAAGCAAGCTCCCTTCCAACCATCTAAATGCTCAGACACTCTCTCAACAAGTGAGTCCCAAAAACTAGCAGATCTATGATTAACCCCCAAAGGAACTCTTAAATAAGATAACAGCCAATCCAAAGCAACAAGCCCTACCTCCGAGGATAACTCCCTAACGTGCTCCGCCAACAAAGCAGTAATGGTGATACTGCTCTTCCCCAAATTGAACTTAAGCCTCAAAACCTTTTCAAATATATGAAGAAGCCACAAAATATTCAAAAAAGATGACCTAGATCCTCTAAGAAGAAGATAGTATCATCAAGAAACTGAAGTTGCAAAACCATTACATCCTCCCTCCCCACTCATAGGCCTTTCCCTAAATCTCTAACCACAACTCTATCAAGCATCCTACTCAAGGCTTCTACCACCAAAATGAACAAAAAAGGGGAAAAGAGGGGTTCCTTGCCTAATCCCTGTCAAACATTTTGTGAATGGCAGAATGAATTGGCCTTGAGTTCTATATATTATATATAGACGTTACAAGAATGCTATACATGGAAAGTAAATAAGGTCTAGCAATATTATAGCCCTATACAAGTAAACTATAATCTATCAAGCCCTATACATGTAAACTAAATATATGCTAACTGTACAAAAGAATGAATTGAAACATAAGGAAATAAATAGGGCTGAAGTAAGGAAAGAAATCTTTTGCTTTGTTGTTTGTTGTTCCATTGACGAACCCCCTCAAATTGATGCGCAAGCATCAATTTGCTACTTAGGAAGCAATGTCGGTGACGAGTGAGAGCCTTGGTGAAGATATCCGCAAGTTGTAATTCAGTGGAAATGTGTGGAAGAGTGATAACACGAGCTTCAAATGCTTCATGGATAGAGTGACAATCGACTTCAATATGCTTTGTGCGCTCATGATAGACAGGATTGCTCGTGATTTGGATAGAACTCGTATTATCGGCATGTAGAGGTGCACGATCGGTCTCAGAAAAATCTAGCTCAACAAGCAAGCCTCGAAGCCAAATAATTTCAGAACAAGCAAGAAACATCGCCCGGTATTCAGATTCCATCGATGACTTAGAAACTCTGTCTTGCTTCTTACTCTTCCAACAAATCAATGCATCACCTAAGAACACACACCAACCAGTGATGGAGCGACGAGTATCCGCATAACCAGCCCAATCAGCATCGCTATAAGCAGCAAAGGCGAGTAGAATTGCCTGCAAGGAAGAATAAACCACGGGCAGAAGTGCCCTAAACATAGCATATGATCATAAGGACAGCAGCCAAATGAAGATGACGAGGAGTCTGAAGAAACTAGCTGACTTGCTGTACAACAAAAGAAATGTCTGGTCTAGTAATGGTGAGATAGACAAGACTACCCACCAATTTCCAGTATAAATTGGGATCAACAAGTAAATCACCCTCCTCTTTGCGAAGCTTGACATTTAATTCCAAAGGAGTATCAACAGAAGTACCCTTTTGAAGGCCAGCTCTGGCCGCAAAGTCACAAGAATACATATGTTGATTGAGTGAAATACCTGAGGGACTACAATTCACCTCAAGACCAAGAAAATATGTGAGAGACCCAAGATTTTTCATATGAAAGGACTCTGAGAGATGAGTCTTGAGCTGAGCAAGTAAAGCCGAATCGAAACCGGTAATCACAATACCATCAACATAAACCAAAAGAACAACAATACCCATGTCTGATTTCCGAAGAAACAATGAAGTGTCATACTTACTCTGCTTGAATGAAAACTGGAATAAAGTGGTGCGGAATTTATCAAATCAAACCCTCGGAGCTTGTTTGAGACCATAAAGAGAACGACAAAGCTTACACACATGTGAAGTCGGAGAGGGAAACAAGCCCGGGGTTAGCTTCATATAAATACACTCTTTAAGATCCCCATGAAGAAAAGCATTCTTGACATTCATCTGATGTAGTGGCCACTCACTGGAAGCAGCAATAGCAAGAATCGTACGAATAGTAGTCATCTTAGCCACCGGAGCAAAGGTCTCTTCATAATTGACACCATATTCCTGATTATTCCCAAGTGCAACAAGGCGAGCTTTGTAACGATCCAGACTTCCATCAGATCGAACCTTGATTGAATAAACCCATTTACAACCCAGAGGAACAATGGTGGGAGGACAAGGCTCAATGTCCCAAGTGTGATTGGCTTCTAGAGAGGCAATTTATTCCTGCATAGCTAGTCGCCAACAATCATGCTTGGCAGCATTTAAGTAGGAAGTGGGAATGTCTAAATTGGATAATGCAGCAGTAAAAGCTAAAACAGAGTTACCAAAACTTGAAGAGGGAACCCATACTTGTCTAGGGGTATAGACAATCGAGAAGAGCGACGTACCAAAGGCTCTGGAGGTGTTGCAACTGAGTGAATCTAGAGCGTCGTAGGATCAGATATTGGATGAGCTACCGGAAGAGACTGTGGGTGGGGGCATCGTGTATACACAATACCTGGTTTAAAACGAAAACTGACTAGATAAGGATCCGACAACTGCTCCTCAAAGGAGGGGAGAATCACAGTAGGAGAGGAGGGTACAGAGGACACAGGAAAGAAATGTTGATTTTCAAAGAAAATAACATTCCTAGAAATGCATGTACGATGTAATGTAGGATCATAGCAAACAAATCCCTTTTGACACACATTATATCCCAAGAATGCACATCAAACAGATTGAGCAGATAATTTATGTCGCTCATGAGGAGGTAAATGAACAAAACATACACAACCAAAGGTACGGAGGTTATCGTAACTAGGTTGCTTAGCAAATAAACCGAAATGGGGAAATTCCATGAGTAGAACTTGAGAAGGTAAACGATTAATCAAGTAAGCAGCAGTTTTTGGAGCCTCAACCCAAAACAAGGATGGAACAGATGATTCCAGCAAGAGAGTACAGACCACATCTAGGAGACGACAATTTTTCTGTTCGACTACTCCATTCTGGTTGGGAGTAGTAGGACATGTTGATGAATAATGCCTTTAGAAGCCAAAAATGGCTGAAACTCAATAGACGCATATTCACTGCTAGAGAAGCAGAAAACTAATTGTCAACCTACGCTAAAAACTCAGTGAAAGTACGAAAAACCTCAAATTTAGAGCGAAGAAAGTAGACCCAAGTAAATCTATTATGATCATCAATGAAAGTCACATAGTATTTAAATTTTTCAGGTGAAGTAACCGGGAAAGGTCCCTAAACATCACTATGGATAAGCTCAAAACATTGAGAAGCTCTACTAGCATGCAAAGGGAAGGGAAGAGTTTTGCTTTTACCAAGTTTGCAAGAGGCACACTCAAGAGATAAAGAAGAACATTCTTTATTACCAAGTAAACCAGAGTTCAATACATGAGATAAGATCTGAGTATTGGGATGGCCTAAACGATCTGAAACACTATTACAAGCAAAAGACTTAATAGAAGAAACTGGAGAACGTGCTGGAACAGGCAAAAGTAGTGGAAACAAGCGCCCCACTTTAGATCCCTTCACAATCGGCTCCCCCGTTTCCTAGTCTTGCACAACACAACCATTATCAGAAAAATTAACCGCACAATTGTTATCAACTAATTGACCAACAAAAATAAGATTCGTGGAAAGCTGAGGAGCAAGAAACACATTAGTGAACTTAGAAGAGGCATCTCCGACAGTAGCTATTGGCAAAGAACTATCACTGGTAGTCTGAATAGCAGATTGACCAGCATAGGGCCGAACATGACACAAGGTAGTGGGATTATTCATCATGTGATTAGAGGCACCCGATCCACATACCAGAGATTAGTAGAATTGTTACCTTGGAGCCCCATTGCTGATAATGCCGAAACTAGCATCTATTGCATGATTTCGGGTGTGCAGTAATTCGCTGGAGGTGCAGGAACCATAGTATTTAAAAGCGCACCTAGGCACAAGGCGCAGTGACGCAAAAAGGCTTGCGCCTCAAACCATACGAGGTGAGGCGACCTGCAAGAAGCGACGCAAGGCAAGAGGGGGCGCAGTGAGTCGCTTCTTGTAAATTTTTAGTTTTTTAAATGAGATAGATAGCCACAACCAGAGCCGTAGCCCTCATTCAACTCGAACAAACAGCAGCCCTAGCCTCTTTCGTCCCTTTGAAGCCCCACGACCCTTCACGAGTTCGTCTCGCACATTCAAACCAACAGGAGCCTTCACGATCCTTCAAACCAGCAGCGTGAGTTTGTTTGCAAGCCTTCGAACCAGCTAGAAGCCTTCGCGACCTCGTCTTCGAGCTTCAAACCAGGATCATGAGTTCGTCTTTGACATTTCGAAGAAGCACGACTCTTCGCGACTTTGTTTCGAACCAACAGGAGCCCTCGCAAGTTTGTTTTCCATCCTTTGAACCAGATGTGAGTTCGCCACGTCGTCTTCAACATTTCGAACCAGCAGCGAGCTCGTCTTTGAGCCTTCAAACCTTCGTAAGTCTTCTTCTTCTTCTTTCCACTGCCTGTTGCCTGCTGCCTGTTTGTTATAATATTATATGTAATTACTAATTAAACATTTAGTTTAATGTAAGTTTATAAATTATAAGTTTATAACTAAGCTAATACATAATATTCTTTTTACTGAAATTTAGCTACTATTTGTTAATTTGTTTGGAAATGCATTATATAAGTCTTAAATTTTAAATAGGTTATTGTCTGTATTAGGCTATTAGCTACTAATACAAAATAAGTTATTGCCTAATTTGCCTGAAATATATGATACATTGTTTTTTCAATTAGGATACCAAGTCTAAAATCTTAAATGGATTTTGGATGTGAAAACTCAGCCTCGGCAAAGAAATATCCTACATGGAAGTATGCACATTTGGATGATAAAAAAAATAGAAATAATTTGACATGCAAGTTTTGTGGCAAAGTCACAAGAGGAGGAATATTTAGGGCAAAACAACATATTGTCGGAGGATTTCGAAATGTAAAAGAATGCTCTAAGTGCCCTGCTCATGTACGTGAGGAGACTAAAGAGTATATGTTGAAGAAAGATATAGAAAAGGAGGAAAATGAGCTATTGACCGACTTTGATGATATAGATCATTATGGTGAAGATGAAGAAGATGAAGTTCAAGAAATTGACACTCGTGGCAAGAGAGTGCTTACTGATGGTGATGGAAGTAAAAGATCATACCAATCCAATTTGAAGAAACCAATACAGAAGGGGCCTACAGACCTTTTTTTCACTCCTGATCCAAAGAAAGTGGTTCAAGCTAGGAAAGAAGGGAAAATGAAGCAAACATCAAAAAATGAGGCGTGCAAGAAAGAACTAAGAAAAAAGGCAATGGGAGACTTTGCTAGGTGGATGTATGATGCTGGAATACCATTTAATGTTGTACGTATGAACAGCTTTGCAGTGGCACTTGAATCAATTGGACAATATGGTCCTGTAATAAAGCCACTTAGCTATCATGAAGTGAGAGTTCATTTCCTAAAGCGGGAAGTTAGTCGAATGAAAGAGTTGTTGAAGGTCCATAAGGAGGAATGAGCAAAATATGGCTGCTCAATTATGCTTGATGGTTGGAGAGATTTGGTTGCTAATAAGGACAAAATAAACTTCTTCGTGAACTCTCCAAGGGGATCAATGTTCATCAAGTCTATTGATGCTTCCAATCTTGTCAAGAATGCAAATAGAATGCACAAATTACTTGATGCGATGGTAAGAACTTATTTCTAGAACTACATTCTATAGTGTATACATTGTTTATTTTAATATTTTAATGGCTTCACTCCTTGATTTTTGAACAGGAAGATTGTTGGAAGCAAAGAGGCCACATTTATATTGGACACCGTGTGCTGCTCATTGCCTCAATTTAATTTTGGAGGATATTGGGAAGATGCCTTCAATTCATGCAACTTTGAAATGGGCAATTTTTTTGAATGGTTATACCTATAACCATGTTGGTGTGGTGAACTTGATGAGACAGTTCACTGGAAGAAAGGAGTTACTAAGGCCTACAATTACAAGATTTAAAACTACCTTCATCACCCTTCGTTCAATCCACCTTCAAAAGAACAACTTGCGGAAGATGTTTACTTCTGAAGATTGGAATACTACTAAATGGGCAAAGGAGGCAGCTGGCAAAAGAGCAGCTAGTATTGTTTTAATGCCTACCTTTTGGAGTACCATCGTCTATGCTCTTAAGTTGGCAGGCCCACTTGTTTGTGTACTCCGTTTGGTTGATGGGGAAAAGAAACCTACAATGGGATAAATTTATAAAGCAATGGATAGGGCTAAGGAAGTCATAGCTACGGCTTTCAGTGAGAGAGAGGATAAATTCAAGGAAGCATTTGCAATTATTGATACGAGGTGGGGATGCCAACTCCATCAACCATTGCATGCAGCTGCACACTAATTGAACCCGTAATTTTTCTATTCAAACCCCAACATTTAGCAAGATGAAGAAATTATGACGGGTTTGTACAAATGTATTGCAAGGTTACTGCCAAATCTTGAAATGCAAGATAAACTTTCACATGAGTTGGAAAAATACAATGTCGCTAGCGGTGTCTTTGGAATTAGTATGCCAGTGAGACAAAGGAAGATAAAAGCACCAAGTAAAGTGGCATTTTTACTACCTTTTTCTTTTTAAAATTATTTTTGCTATTTACCCAGTAGGTATTCATTTAAAATTTATTTTATAACAGCGCAATGGTGGATGTCATTTGGATCAACAACTCCAAACTTGCAAAAGTTTGTTGTGCTACCAGCTGCGAAAGAAATTGGAGCATATTCCAACATGTAAGTTTTTAGCATATCGTGGATTAATTATTAAAGAACAAGAACTACCAGTCTATTGCTTTTTATAATCATTATTTACCATATTACTTTAAACTTTTTGCAGCTTCATAGCAAAAGGAGAAATAAGCTATCCCACCAATGCTTGAATGATTTGGTATTTGTGAAATATAATCGAACTCTGAGGCGTCGATACGAAAAGTGTGACACCATTGATCCCATCCTCCTAAAGGACATTGATGATAGTAATGAGTGGTGATTGGTAGGATGAATGGCGATTCCGATGAGGATGATGAAATTGTGTTTAAAGATGATATTTTGACTTGGGATTCTGTTGCTAGAGCAGCTAGACTAAATAACCCCCCGCATCACACTAGATCAAGAATAAGTGCAAATATGTCATCATCTACTAGAGGAAGAGGAAGAGGAAAAGCTTCATCTAGCAATGCAGCCAGTGCTAGGGGTCGGACCACAATGTTGGAACTTGTAGATGAGGATGAAATCCAAGTGGAGTGGATAGTGCAAAGGAGATAGAAGAGGAAAAAGTTGTTGGAAAAAACAATTCTGATGATGAAGAGGAAGATGATGATATCTTCGCGGACTTAGTTGATGATGAGTGATGACTAATGATTGAGGAGGATTTTTAGATTTTATACTTTGAAATCTTTTATTGTACTCTTTTCTTTTGATGTTGAACTATGTTGAATTGTTGATGCTTTTGGGCTTCATCTTGGCAATTTTATTAAATTTCCAATTTTGTTATTTAATGTTTTGGCATTTTAAATTCTAATATTACTAGATATTCATATGTTATATATCAATTACCCCAAATAGACATTTTACACCATTTTAATAATGGTGCGCCTCACGAAGCCTTCACCTCAGGCCTCATGCCTCGGCTTCAAAGACCCTTTGCGCCTCGGCTCACCTCGTGCCTCTAACTACTATGGCATGAACAGAGAAGTCACCTAAAGAAGGGCTAAGGACTGCAAACGTCACTGTGGGGGGTACACTAACAAAAGTCTGGAATGCCTAGGCCCGACGATTTTGCAGGTGGATACGACATTCTTTGATAATGTAACTCTTCTTCTTGCAATAAGAGCAAAATTTCTTGGAACAATTAGCAACATAATGTCCAAATTCTTTGCAGCCAAAACACTACAAAATGCTAGAGTGCGCAGGTGGTCCTCGTCGTTGAGCAGCATAAGTCAAGGACAAACTCGGAACTACCATGAGATTGTGCCAAAGTAACTTGAGTACTAAGTCATTGTTCTTCACGAAGTAACTCACCAAAACAAACATCCAGAGAAGGAAGAGGAGAGCGATATAGCAGAGAAGAGCGAACAAATTCATACTCGGGGCAGAGTTTCATAAGAAACTGATCACGACGACTAGTCTCGTGAAGACGTTGAATAATGGGAAGAGAAGTCATAGGAACATCCGCAGTAACCAAATCAGAATATTCATTCCAAAGAGTCAGAAACCCCGAATAATAGTCTTGGATGGAACAATAGTCATGTTGAAGCATGGCAATCGCATGCTCTAACTGAAAACTAGGGGCACTGTTATCTTGATGATATACTGTTTTTAAATACGTCCACATGGATTGAGCGGTGCGATAAGGTCGCTATTTGGGGACAATATGTGGCTCAACCGAGCCAAGAAGCCAAGACATAATCCGAGCATCAAGCACAGACCATGAAGGACAAGTTGTGGACTCCTTGGATTTATCAAGATTGGGTGCACAATCCATGCCATCAATATGACCCCAAAGATCTTTTCCCTTTAGGAAAAGTTCAAACTGAAAAACCCACTTAGAATAATTGTTGCTCATAAACTTGGCACACACAGGAACGGAGTCCATGCTAAATAATGGAGAAAATCGAGAAGCCCAAAAACAACAAACTGTGCCGAAACAAACAAACCACCAGAAAATCTAGAAGCCCAAAATAAACAACGCAGGTACAAAGAAAAAACCAAGTACAACCTCCCTACACTAAGAAATTAAATCTTGAACCAAAAAACTGCACTAAAAATTAGATCTTGAACCAAAAACCTGCTGTGCCAAGAAGACGAGTGCCAAAAACAGCAACAGAAAGCTGTTGCCTGCTTGCCAAAGGTCACAAACAGCAACAGAAACTGGAGAAATAAGTGGCAAACCAGAAACCTGTTGTGCCTGCTTCCCAAAAGTCACAAGCGTGCTTGCCAAGAGTCACAAACATCAACAGAAACCAGAGAAATAAGTGGCAAACCAGAAACCTGCTATGCCTGCTTGCCGAAAGCCACAAACAGCACTAGAAAACTGTTGCCTGCTTGCCGAGATTCACAAGAACATAAACTGGAGGAATAAATGGCAACCCAGAAACCTGCTGTGCCGATAGCCACGCAGCCACAGAAGTACCTAAAGAACAGAGAAAATTTGCAGAAGAGAAAACAAAACCACAACAGCCACGAAACTGAGAAGACCAAAAAAAATCGAAGGAAAAAAAAACCTAGCAGTCGGCTGGCTCTAATACCATGTCAAATATTTTGTGAATGGGGCCTTGAGTTCTGTATATTATATATAGACTTTACAAGAATGCTATACATGGAAAGTAAAGAAGGTCTAGCATGATTCTAGCCTTATACAAGTAAACTATAATCTGTCAAGCCCTATACATGTAAACTAAATATATGCTAACTCTACAAAAGAATGAATTGAAATATAAGGAAATATATGTGGGCTGAAGTAAGGAAAGAAATCTTTTGCTTTGCTGTTTGCTGTTCCGTTGACAATCCCCTCATAGCCCTAAACCAAGATTTAGGCTCTTTGTTCACTAACACCGAAAACACATTAGACATACAATCTTTCATCCAACTTTTTCATCTCTCCAAAACCCTTCTTCATAAAAATCTTCCCAAGAAGTACCGACTCACCTTGTCATAGGCTTTCTCAAAATCCAAGTTAAAAATAAGGCCCTTCTTCTTCCTTCTCCTTCTATCCTCAACGACTTCATTTGCAATCAAAATCACACCCACTATTTGTCTCCCCACCCCCCCCCCCCCCCAAAAAAAACGAAAAGACTTTGGACCTTACTAATAGTCTTATCAATAACCACACTCAACCTTCTGGCTAGTACTTTTGTGATTATTTTAAACGTTGGACACTAGACTAATAGGTCTATAATTGGATATCTCAATAGACCTACTTCTCTTAAGCACCAAGCTATTGAAATTTTGAGAGAAAGAGAATAAATGGGAACGTAGAAAGAACGGCATTGATGATAGCAATGCATCCTCCAAAGGACAAGTAAGCCCTCCTCCAACCCCCAACCTGCTGCCCATTCTCTCCGCCATTGGGTCCAAAACAAGGTGTAATTAAGTTGCCTCCCAGGGAGACCCAGATAAGTTGGAGGCCACTCCAAAATGGTACTGCCAGCTAAGTCAGCAAGCCTTCTCACTCAAACCTACCTAAATTCATACCTATTACCCCAGCTCTTAGACACGTTGATCTTGAGGTCCAAAATATTTTTGAAGCTTTTCAGTAAAGTAGAGTCATACAAAATTTCCTAGTACTACCTTTAGAGAAGAGAAATTTAACGGAACTATCCTCAACAAAAATAAGAGCATCATCGGCATATTGGAGGAGGGAAGCTACAACATCCTCCCTACTACCTTCAATCCCTAAATGGCATTAAGACTGAGCATCGTTAATCATCCTATTCAACATGTCCACAACGGTAAAAAGAAATGGGGAGATAGGATCTGTTTGCCTTGATCCTCATGAGGCCTGAAACCACTTCCTAGGTTGGCCATTCACAATAATAACATAGTCTAAGGATAAACATCCTTTAATCCACTTCCTCCAAACCCCACCAAGCCCTTTCTTAGCTAGCACTAGATCCATGAAACTCCAACTAATCATGTTGTAGGCTTTTCCAAAGTCTAGTTTGAGCAAGACTCCCCTCGATTACAAACACAGGCCTCCCATTACCCCCCCCCCCCCCACAAAATGCAGGCGCAGCATCAAGGATCTGCAGTCATGGGAGAGATTCAAAGAAATCAGAGAAGGAAAGAAGCAAAAGAGAGGAGAGAGGAGATACAAAGGGAAAACTCATATTCACTTCAATTCAAATTATACTGCCTACAACATGGCTCCTCACACACTATTCATAAGAAAGCCTCTATGTACGAAATTACAAATATATCCCTAAAACAGCATGAAATACAAACCCCTACATTACAAAAATATTACAAACAAGCCCCCAAGTACACATAATCCTATATTAGTTAAAACTAAATACACAATAAAACTAATTATTAAACAAATCAATCCTATGCTTCCCCATTAATCTCCAACCAGGGTCAACCCATGGTTTGACTTCTTTTCCTACATCAACCCCACCCCACCCCCCCACCCAAAAATAAATAAATAAATCTCCTCAATGTCAAAAAGTCTTTCTAGCCATCTAACGAGGTCTTCACCAATAGGATTCATCAGCCTGTTCATGCGACTCTCAGTGTACAAGTTCCTATGGAAATCCGTAATCACCTCCTAAAATTGTTTACAATTGTACATCACACTTTCCACGTCTATTCCAACTCCTTAGTCAGGTTATTCATCTCCACCACCTTGTGGAACAATTTGGTATTGCAATCCTCTTCTTCCACCCACTACTTCCAAGATTTTTGTCCCCAACTTATACCTTCCGAAAAAGGATAACATCAAAGTCATTATAAAGCTGACCCCTTCTAGCCCTATCCTCTTTGCTAGCCAAGCCACACTTCTCACACACATCCAAGCAATCAATCTCATTCAAAATCAAATTTTTTTTCTCTTTCAAAAACCGAAAACATCCTTATTCCTCTCTTCTTCTTCCCCTCACCTGTTTCAATTTCTCTTCCAAATTGTCTCATGGCAACAATTCCACGTTGCTTCATAACATACACTTAATAACCTAGTGTTGAAGGAAATATATTTGTCCATTTTTCCACTAGAGAAATGTCATTAAACTTTACCATGTCACTTCCCCTCCCTGTTAGGCCTACTAACCACATCCCAACTAACAAGATGATCACTCTATCACTCGTGCCAAACCATAAGAAAGCTCTCATCATCCTCTCTGGCCTCTTAGTTACAATAACAAGAACTAGAAAAAGCGACGAAAAATAAATGGAAATATTTAAAGGGTAAGAGCTAATAAGCATGGAAAATAAAAGAGAATGAACAAGACTAACTACTAAGGGTGATCTAACCCTCTTGAGAGAAATAAAAACTTTTCCAACCCTCTAATCTCCTCCCACTCTCTCAACAACAAGATCCCAAGAAGACAGTATTTTAGGATTGCCCCCTAAAGGGCAAGCAAAAGGGTAAGTCAAGTTCCAAGGCAAAAAAAGCAAAACATGCTAAGCAGGTACACTCCACTGTCTTACACTAACCCATATCAATCACTTTAACACCACTCTTGGCCATTTTTATCGTTGTTTTAATGTGACACGAGCATGTCCAATATATAGTAGTTAAAGATGTCTCATTAAAAATGTTGATGCCTCTTTTTTTTTTTTCGGCTCAGTAAGCTGCCTTAATACATTCAGGTGACTGTGTTAGACATTACAGAATTGCAAGCAAAATGCACAGCAAGAAAGAACCACACCTCGCCATCAGATCCTCGTATAGTAACACGATACACCACAGTCACACTCCCAGTGTCGGATAATATGACATCACGTACTTCCCCGCACCAACCTGCAAAACAAGTATTAAAATTCTACCACTAAATTTGAAAAATAGAGCACTGGGTAGGTAATCCTGCAAGCATACCCCACGCAAATATGATAGTTTCTTTAGTTTGGGCAGGTAACAAGCAGCCAAAGAGGTTCAAGACTAAAAGTTTCACAGTAGCATTTGAACCTGGTTTAAAAAACTGCATCTTTTAAGTCACTAAAATAGATGATGAAGCTATTTCATGAGAAAACCATTCAGCAACGAACTATATAGCTTCCTCAACCATGCACCCAGAATTCATATATAATGAAGCCACTTCCTGAGCAATTTAGCGCCTGTGTGTTTGTACCACATTAGCAACTTTGGTTGTTAAAAAATGGCATCCTCTAATTCAGTAAAATAGCTGACAAAAGTAAAGAAATTTTAGTGTGCGTGTAGGTGGGTGTGGTTGCATCAAATTAAATATGTGAATCCTAAATTTCATTGCCAAGCAGCCCAAGCCATTGAGTATTCCTTCCCTACGAAAAATAAAGAGTTACTGCATCTAAGCATATGAATATTAAGATTTTAATTATTCAAGAAAAACCATGACAACGAAAGGCATCAATTGAACACATTCATATCGGATCCTCAAGTTAACTTGTCTCTTAAGTTACTCAAAGAAACACTTGACTGAAATTGAATCTTGTAAATCGCAACAATTTCAATTACTTGCAAAGCATTTTGAGAAAATCATTGCTCTATGTGTAGTGACATGATCAACAAACAATTAAGGATATCCAACATTTGAACACAAAAGGATAAATAAACGACAAAAAAAAAAATTAATGCTTAAAAGTAAATATATTGAGGTAGTGTCACAGACGAATTACAGCAGCACTATAATTGGAGGTTTAGGGTTACAGTTGCCAGAGGTACAGCTATGGATGATTACAATGGGTTAGGATGACAGTGGGATTTAAGGAAGCATTTGGGAGCTAACAGAAAGGAGAGAAGAAGATAAAGAAACCAAGGCAATTGAACATAGGGCTTCAAGAGCAATGGCACTTAGGAGATAAGGCAAACACACCCAACATAGAAGAACATAAGATTAAAATTCTTCAAACATTCCTTCATATATCAAATAAAATCAATACCAGCCCAGACATTGTAGACCAGCTCAATGTGAGAATCCTACCAAATAACAATATCAGCCTTTGGATTTGGATTGCCCCTTCTCCTGTAATATTTATTAAACATTCAAAGTACGCATTTCCTTTAAGATAATGAAGGCCTTTAGCCTTTATTTAGATACATTAAGGGGCAGTTGGTTCATGACATCTTTTGACATTCTTGGGGATGCGATGTCCCATGGCCATTTGCACATTAGTTTAGGGGACCGAATCTAAAGTGGCAGGAATTTCACATTCCCTGAGGACTCAGATCCCCACAAAACATGTGAATCTCATTCTCAAACATGTGCACCTCATTTTCATGCTCCCCCATGGCAAGGATTAACGGACTAAACTGTCCTACTATTTTGGTCGATAAGACATTAATGCCCCCATAAATATACATTAATATTACGCGGGAGCTTTGTGCACTGGGCTGCCCTTTTATTATATTCATAATAATACAACAACAGCAAGAAGAACAAGCCTGAAGTCCCACTAGGAGGGGTCGGCTACATGAATCCTTTTCAGCCTATTCACCCGATCAAAAACATTTTCCTCTACTAGATTAAGAGCTATTAAATTCTTCCTCACTACCTCATTCCAAGTTATTTTAGGCCTACCCAATCCCTTTTCATGCCAGAAACTAAAAATAACTCACTCCTCTTCCCAAGCATGCTACTAGGCATGTGTTTCAAATGCCCAAACCATCTAAACCGCCCCCCCCCCCCTTTTATTTCGACCAGTGCTATACCTAGATTATGGCTTATATGCACGTTCCCTAATTCATTTCTTACTATTATACCACTCATCCACCTTAACATTTGCATTTCACAACTTTTACTTTTTGTGCACGTTGTCAACATATGCGGACTGAGATCCGATGCATCAATGGGGATGGCTATTAAAAGATCTGTTAATTGACCTCTATCTTGCACTACATAGGTTCACGGGGTCGCCACTAACCTTTTTTTACCTAGGTGTGGTCAAGTTCACCTAATTACTACCAATTAAATGGTCTCTAGCTAAACATAGGGTCCAAGGAACTAATAGTTTATGGTCTATGTTTTAGACCTGTGTTCGACAGTTCTGTAATGTAAGGGAAAGGTACTAGCACCCCCTACACACCCCTCCTTCCAAATGATACCATGATAAGTTTAGGATGTTCAAACATTAATCAAGATTGACCTTTGAATCTTTAGTAAATTAAGTTACCACTGCTTTAAATATTGTTCCACCATCGAGTAACCCGTCCAAGTAGTGAGGCTTCCCTCACCTCAAGAACCACACAAAAAACAATGCATGTACTTCGAAGATCCATCATCGAATTCATTAATTAAAGTTTTGACTTTGTCAAAGTGATTCAATCAGGGACTGAGAAAATATTTATAAAAGGAGATTTGAATGGACACGTTTGAAGGGATAGTAAAATTTATGAGAGAATACATAGAGAATAAGGATATGGAAACAAAAATGAGTCTGGGGAGATGATCTTAGACTTCGCAATGTCATGTGATTTTAGTATAATGAATACTTGCTTTAAGAAGAGAGAAGAACACTTAAGAACCTTTAAAAGTGGACAAAATAGAAGTCAAATAATTTTTTTTTAAATAGAACGGTAGATCGTTTATCATGCAAGGATCGTAAAGTTATTCTAGGTGAAAGCCTAACCACACAACATAGAGTCTTAGTGTTAGATATATGTATTAAAAAATGGAAGAAAAATGATAAAATAAACCAGTGTAAGAGAACTAGATGATGGAACCTAAAAGGAGAAAATATAATAAAATTTAAAGATAAAATTATCAAAGATGGGGATTGGACTATAGAGGATGGGATATATACAATTACTCTTTGGAGTAAATTAGCTAGCTCTATTAAAAAGATAGCAAAAGAGGTGATGAGATAAAGATGTACAAAAAACCATAAGGACAGAAAGAATTTTGTATAAAACGTGGCAAAAATGTAGAAACATGGATAACTTTGAAAAGTATAAGGAGGCAAGAAAAGATGGATAAAAGGTCATTAGTGAAGCTAAATATAGATCATTTAAAAGCTTGTATGATAGATTAGGTACAAAAGAAGGGGAAAGAGATATATTTAAACTTGCTAGAGCTAGAGAAAGGAAGAGTAAGGACTTAGGAAATGTAAAATGTATAAAAAGTGAGGATGATATTGCCTTGCTTAAAGACGAAGACATTAAAGAAAGATGGTGAAGTTACTTTAGTAAGTTGTTTAATGAAAACCAAATAGAAGGCCTAAACTTAGAATTGTCAAATGAGGAAAAGAGTACAAATATGAGATTTATTCGCAAAATTAGAGTTAACAAAGTCAAGTTTGCACTAACAAAGATAAAAAATGGAAAAGCTATGGGACCAGATAACATTCCAATTGAAGTTTGGAAATGCTTAGGTGATAACGGAATTATATGGTTAACTAATTTATTTAATACAATTATAAAAACTAAGAAAATGTCAGATGAATGGAGTAAAAGCATTTTAACACTTATATACATTAATAAAGGAGATATTCAAAATTGTAATAACTATCGTGGAATTAAACTTATGAGTCATACGATGAAACTATGGGAAAGGGTAGTTGAACAAAGATTTAGGTTAGAAACGAAGGTCTCAAAAAATCAATTTGGTTTTATGCCTGGAAGATCTACCACAGAAGCTATTTTTCTTTTAAGAACATTAATGAAAAAGTTTAAGGAAAAGAAGAGGGACTTGCATATAATATTTATTGACCTAGAGAAAGCATATGATAGAATACCTAGGGAAGTTCTATGGTGGGTTTTAGAAAAAAAGGATGTATGTAATAGGTATACCGATGTCATTAAGGATATGTACAATAGAGTAATGACAAGTGTAAGGATTATAGATGGAGAAACTAGAAAATTTCCAATCACTATAGGTGTACATCAAGGATCTGCTTTGAGTCCTTACCTTTTTTCTTTAGTGATGGACCAATTGACCAAGTATTCAAAAATAGGTTCCATGGTTTATGTTGTTTGCAAATGATATTGTATTAATTGACGAAACTAGGGACGGAGTAGAGGCTGAGCTAGAATTATGGAGAGACTCTTTGGAATCTAGAGGCTTTAGGATAAGTAGAAATAAGAGTGAATATATGAAATGTACTTTTAGTAATGATAGGAGGAATATTGGAGACAAAGTTAAACTTGATGATGAAGATATAAATAGCACTTGTAGATTTCGATACCTTGGACCTATTATGCAAGTTGAAGGAGAAATTGAAGATGATGCAATACATAGAGTTAAAGCAGGTTGGATAAAATGGAGAAGTGTTTCAAGTGTGCTCTGTGATCATAGAATACCCGTAAAATTGAAAGGGAAGTTTTATAGGACAGCTATAAGACCAGTTATGCTATATGGATCAAAATGTTGGGCGACGAAGAAACATAATATTCAAAAAGCAAAAGTTGTGGAGATGAGAATGCTTAGATGGATGAGTGATATAACATTGAAAGATAAATTAAGAAATGAACATATTCGCAGTAAGTTAGGTGTAACTCCTATAGAAGATAAGATAAAGGAGGGACGATTCAAATGGTATGGACACTTGCAACGTAGACCACATAGTGCACCTGTGAGGAAGAGTGACTTAGTTACTGTGGGGGGGGTAGTAGAAGGGATAGGGGTAGTCCTAAAATAACTTAGAAGGAGATACTGAGTAAGGATTTAATATCCTTGAATCTATCAAAAGAAATGGTCCATGATCGCATAAATTGGCGGAAAAGGATTCATATAGCCGACCCCACCTAATGGGACAAAGGCTTGGTTTTGTTGTTGTTATTGTTGTTGTTGTTGTTGTATTATATTATGGTAAATCTCCAATTACACCAAATATACAATTGCTTCACTTCTTCAACATACACAAACGCATCCATGTTTCACATAATACAATGCGGTTTCAAGGTTAAGAGTGTTTAGTGGACTTCATTTACGATGCCTTTAAATATTGTTCCACCTTACAACCATCGAATAACCCGTAAGAGTTGTGGGGCTTCCCTCACCTCAAGAACGACACAAAGAACAATAAAATGTATTCCGAGGATCCATCGTCGGATTTATTAATTAGTGTTTAGTGTTTTTAGATTTTCGAACATCCTCGAACATCCAAACCATTCCCAAATTCGTATAGGACTCAAGCATCATTTCACAAGTCTCAATCATTCAGGGCATATATGCCATTCAAATTAACATGAACTACTATAAACAAACCTCATAAGAGTGTCCTTCAACTACAAATAGATAAATGCACACAAAACAAGATACCAGGTGTTGTCAAGGCTCATGTTTGACCCTCACACTCAAATTAGGATGCAAAACAAGTTCTAAATACTTTGAAAACCTAAAAAACACATTAGAAATCACTTAAGAAATTTTTGGCATTTTTTAGGAATTTCCTACAATTTTTATGATTTTTTTCACAATTTATAAAGGCTAAAAATGTAAGACAATAGAAGAAAATTTTATAAAAAAAATATTTAAAAAGGACAAAAAATATCCTAAAAATTCCTAAAATTGGAAATGGATCCCCCAAAATTACCCAGCAGTAAGCGAAGTGAAAACCTCAAAGATATCATTTTTTTCAATTAGAAATAACCAAGTTAAATAAAAATACTAAATAATAAAAAATAAATAAATAAAATAAAATAAGAGAATGGTTTCAAAATAAAAAATAATTTTTAGTTGGTTGCCGCCTATTCTTTCATAATTTTTGCCATTAAAAAACCTTTTTATTGATTTTCTAAACTTTAAAAAAATTATTAAATTAAAAAAACAAATAAATAATAAAAATAGGATAGATCGGTCGACCAATCGGCCAAAACCAATCAACCGGTCCAATAGTTCAGTTCAATTCAACACGGCATGCTTGCAGCAGATCGGGGGGTTGTCGAAGTTACTGTTCTTGATTGTCTTCTCCGACGACTCACTGGTGAAGACGTCAGAACCATAAAACTAAAAAATTTTGTTCTAGCCTCCTTTGACGTCCCAAATTCAACGTCATCACTACCATTTAACTCCTGTTGACCCCCCAGGAATCTTTTTCAACCAAAAACACGACCTCAAATGCACAAAAAAGAGGTTGTTATCTCCTTGGCTAACCATTGCCAGCAATAATGGCAACGGCCAAATTTCGGGCTTTCCAAAGCCCCTCCACCTTTTTTTTTATCTACTTTGATCATAGGCGCCTTGTTTTACCCATTCTCTACCCTTTGGACACTCCACGTAGGTAAAAATATAATTTTTCAAAACTTTCTTATTTCCTCTCCTTTTTTGGATGGTTGTGGCCTCCAACCACCAATGTCCACCCTCATTCTCTCTCTAAATCACTCAAAGCTCCTCTCTCTTGCATAACCATGACTTCACAGCAAAGAAAACAATAGATTTAAGCGATAAAAACTTTTACGTTTCATCCATAACATGACCAAAAACTTAATTTCAAAGTAAGCTCACCTCCATGCGCATATTAGGGTATCAATTCCAGCCATTAAGCTGATCTCGAGCATACAACATGTAGGGATTTGATAAACATCAAAGATGGCAGACATACCTTGTGTTTTTAGCACTTCGATTCTTTGAGAAATCGGGTGATCAATCGGAAAGAAGAAGGCAAAGGTAAACTCCCCAACCCAATCAATGGGTGATCATTGGTCTTCTTGAAACTCCCAACTGCCGCAGCTTTCGATTGGGGGAGCATCGAGCATCCAATAATATGACATGAAGGAGTATTCCCCGTGTAGTCAACTCATAAAGCAAATCAAACGTCAGTCCTTCGATTCAATAGAGTCCTCCTTTATCCCTCTCTCTTTCTTTCTCCCTTTCTCTCTCCCTCTTCCTCTAGCTTGAACGTATGTGTCCTTTAAATTGAGCCTTAAGCTCCTTTAAATAGAGCAAGGCTAGGGCTTGTCATTTTAGTGCTGCATTTTCCCAAAAATGCCCTTGAAGTCAAAAGAGACTCCCTTACATGTCCAATAGGGGTGTGCCTTCTTTTTACCCTATTCTTGTCCAACTTTAAATTAAAACAATGATAAGACCCTATCTTGATTAAAAGGACCCTAAAACATGAAATTAAGGCTCTAAAATACTCTAATGCAATATTTGCACACTAAAATGCGAGGAAAGAGAGTTGCACTTTAATTAACAGTTCTTGAACTCAAATTGACTCCCTAATTGCCTCTCTAACTCCTAAAATTAGTCCAAATATTGGCTAAATTGACCCCGAACAAAATAGGATGTCCACACATGTTTCTTAGTTGCCCAACATTCTGAACCATAGAGCATAGCTAGTCTTACAGTTATCTTATAGAACTTTTCTTTTAATTTTAAGGGTATTCTATGATCACACAACACGCCTGATGCACTCCTCTATTTTATTCAACTTGCTTTAATTCTATGTATTTACATCCTCTTCAATTTCCTCTTTCACTTGCATAATAGATCTAAGATATCAAAATCTATAAGTGTTATTAATTTCTTGATTATCAACTTTAGTCTTCTCCCCACTACTCCTTACATTACTGAAATTACATTTCATATATTCTGTCTTATTTCCAATCTGTCCTAAAACCTTCAGACTCCAAAGCGACTCTCCAAAGTTCTAACTTAGATTCCACTCTACTTTACATTCATCAATCACGACAATTTCATCTACAAACAACATATACCAAGGGATCTAATTTTAGCTATTCTTAGTGAGTTCATCAATCACTAAAAGAAAGAAAGAAAAAAGACTCATAACAAAACCTTGATGTACACCAATTGTGATTGAAAATTGTCTAGATTACCTGATCTCAACTATTCATCAGACTTGAGTAGTAGGCTTCGACTAGATCACCTGTCTTGATGAAGATAGACTTCGGGCCTTCCTACAGTCCTAATGCTAGTAATTACTCTATCATACATATCCTTAATAACCTCAGTATATCTACTGCATACCCCCTGCTTTTCTAAGACCCACCAAAGAATGTCCCTAAATACTCCATCATATGCTTTCTCAAGGTCAATAAAACCATATGCAAGTCCCCTCTTTCTCTAAAATTTTCCATTAATCTTCTTGAAAGATAAATAGCTTCAATTATCAATCTCCCATGCATAAAACTAAATCGATTCTTTAAAACCTTCTTTTCAAGCCTTATTCTTGTTCAATTACCCTTTCCCAAAGATTTGATGTACACTAATTGTGATTGAAAATTGTCTAGAATACCTAATCTCGACTATTCGTCGGACTTGAGTAGTAGGCTTCGACTAGATCACCTGTCTCGATGAAGATAGACTTCAGGCCTTCTTATAGTCCTAATGCTAGTAATTACTCTATCATACATATCCTTAATGACCTCGATATATCTACTGCATACCCCCTGCTTTTCTAAGACCCACCAAAGAATGTCCCTAAATACTCCATCATATGCTTTCTCAAGGTCAATAAAACCATATGCAAGTCCCTCTTTCTCTAAAATTTTCCATTAATCTTCTTGAAAGATAAATAGCTTCTATTGTCAATCTCCCAAGCATAAAACTAAATTGATTTTTTAAAACCTTCTTTTCTAGCCTTATTCTTGTTCAATTACCCTTTCCCAAAGATTCATTATATGACTCATAGTCTTAATTCAGCAATAGTTATTGCAATTTTGAATATCACCTTTGCTGCTGTATAAAGGTGTTAACGTGTTTTCCTCCATTCCTCCAGCATTTTCTTGGTTCTTAGAATAATGTTGAATAGAATAGTTAACTCTATACTTCCTTTATCCCCTAAATATTTCCAAACTTCATTTAACATGTTATCTAGTCCTATTGATTTCCTACTTTTCATCTTTTCAAAGTCGTCTTAACTTCAATGACTCCAATTTTGCGAATATATCTCCTAACTTCTAGACTTTTCCTTATTTGCCACTTCCAAGTTCAATCTTTCATTTAGGTTTTCATTAAACATCTTATCAAAATACTTTCTTTTCCTCACATCTTCTTCTCTAGTTAAGATATTATCATTCTCGTCCTTTATACATTTTAAATTATCTAAAACTTTGTATTTTTTTTTTCTCTCTAGCTCTAGCAAGTTTATAAATGTCTCTTTCTCCTTCTTTTGTATCTAGTCTATTATATAAAGTTTCATAAGCTCTATGTTTAATTTCACTAATGGTCTTTTTTGCATTTTTTCTTGCCTCTTTATACTTTTCAAGGTTTTCTATATTTCTACAACTTTGCCATATTTTATACCATTTTCTTTTTGTCCTAACGGCTATTTGAACTTCTTGATCCCACCAACAACTTTCTTTACTACCAGAGTAAACTCCTTTGAACTCCCCTAAAATCTCTTTTGCTATCTTTATGATAGAGTTAGCCATTTTATTCCAAATAATATTCGCATCTACCTTACCTCCTATTGTCCAATCACACTCTTTGATAATTTTATCTTTGAATTTTTCTATATTTTTTCCCTTCAAGCTCCACTACCTAGTCCTCTTAACAACAAAAACAACAACAAAACAAGCCTCAGTACGTACATCTAATATTAGGACTTTATGCTGTGTAGCCAAACCTTCACCTAGAATAACTTTGCAATCCTTACAAGATAAATTCCCCCCTTCCTAGTCAAAAAGTAACCTATCTTACTTATATTTTGCCCACTTTTGAAAGTTAATAAGTGTTCTTCTCTTTTGATAAAGTATTCAATAGTAGTAAATCGTAAAACATGAAAAATCTAAAATTTGATCACCGGTCTCATTTTTATCTCCATATCTATGTCCTCCATGTATCCTCTCATAATCTATATTATCCTTTCCAATGTGTCCATTCAAATCAGCTCGTATGAATGTCTTTTCATATGTAGGTATCCCTTGTAAAATAATATCCATATCTTCCAAATTTGTCTTTTAAGATTTTCTGCTAAGATTATTTGGGGAGCATACGCACTAATGATATTTACAATTTCTAAGCCTATAGCTATCTTGATTTTAATGATCCCATTCCTTATTCTTTTAACATCTACTACATTATCTTTTAGGTCTTTGTCTACAATGACTCCCACCCTGTTTCCATGTTTCTCCTCAATCGTTGGTTATTAGACAAAGACCTAAAATCCACTCTAATAACCAACGATTGAGGAGATACCCAAAAAAAAACAATCAGGAAACAAGAACATATCACTGGCAGCTAAAAATGGCAAGGTTGAATTCGAGGCAAAAGTTTGGTGCCCCAATAAAAAGCAATGACAACCGACTGAAATGTGCAGTAAGTACCCTTTAATGCTAGAAATTTAATGTCAATAACAAAATCAATCGAAGAATGTGAAGAGCAATGGGGGATTGCAAGAATTTTTCAAGCTAAAATCAAGATTGGCAATAAAGTAAAGCAATCAGCAATGTTGAGGTAACCTCCTACTCACGCCACCTGACATCAACAGTGATCTTGCAAATTTTCTTTTGGATTCAGCACAAATAATTTTCAGATTGTCTTTGTTGAGTAGTTGGGTAAAATGGAAGACATAAACTTAATGATAGGTCTATCCCTCTATTTATAATATATGTAAGTACACAGAAATGACCATAATACCCTTACTAACTCACACTTATTACAAACAAAACTCTAACATATAGTAATAATAATGCTAAAAGACTAAATAACCATTAACAATCCCCCTCAAGCTGGAGCGTATATATCATATGCTCCTAACTTGTTACAAATGAATTTCACATGAGCACCTCCCAAGGCTTTAGCGAAATAAATTAGCAAGCTGAAACTCAGACTTCACATGAGTGGGCGTAATGAGGTTCTATATAAGTTTCTCTCGAATAAAGTGGCAATCAACTTCAATGTGCTTTGTCCGCTCATGGAAGACAAGATTGGAGCATGGTATTAAATAACGGCCATTACGTAACAAAAAATTAGGCCTCCGATACTGTTACAGACCACTAATGCAGTGAGCAGAAAATTCACAGCCGTAACGGCCTGTAATGACCTTTACACTATGTTACAGCTGCCAATAGGCCCGACACTTTATCTCCTCGAATCTGTTTCATTTTTTGTGTTTCTCTTCGCGTGTTGCTGCTTCTTCCCCCTTCATCTCCTTCGTCCAGCTTAGATCTACTAATCTAAAGCTTTGAAACCACAAAAATCAGCTTCGATTTGTTGTTTGAAGACGTGCTCCACAGGTCGGCTGAGTCGGCTCTCCAATCTGTGGGGATTTCACAATTTGTCGGCAAAATTGCTGTTATTTGGCAAAGTTTAGGGTAGATTCTACGAGGAAATCTTGAGATCAAGAAGAAATTTGAACATTTAAAGGCTTGCAGCTCAAACTCACTCCATTCGATAGGTTTGGCCACTTCGAAACTTGGGTAGTGCCTTCTTCCAGACTCCAGTCTTCATTCTTCTCTTTTTTTTTAATTATTTCTTTTAATTTGAAGCAGCAAAGGCTACTCCAGCCTAATACAGTGCTAGTGTAGCCTACTAAATTACTAATAAATTAGTAATTTAGTTTATTTTATAGTTTTAAGTTTATACTTATTATTTAATTACTTTTATTTTATTTTATGTATATAAATTTGTAAATAATTATATAAGTAAAATTTATTAATTAATATAAAAAGTAGTATAAAGTATAGAATCTATAGAGTACAGAATTAGAATTAATATATAAGTGAAAATTATTAATTAATATAAAAATTTCCGCAAATTATAATTCTACATATTTCTCAAATTTAATCCATCATTTATGTTATATTATTAAGTAATTAGCTAATTATGTGCCATTTTATTCTTAATTTCTTGAATCAAGGGGAAGATTCTCAAATAGCAAAGAGAGTTGGTGATGGGATAAAGATGTACGAAAAATCATAAAGACAAAAAGAATTTGGTATAAAACGTGGTAAAAATGTAGAAACAGAGATAACTTTGAAAAATATAAGGAGGCAAGAAAAATGCGAAAAGCGCCGTTAGTAAAGCTAAATATAGATCATTTAATAGTTTGTATGATAGATTAGGTACAAAAGAAGGGGAAAGAGATATATTTAAACTTGCTAAAGCTAGAGAAAGGAAGAGCAAAGACTTAGGAAATGTAAAATGTATAAAAAGTGGGGATGATATTGTCTTGGTTAAGGATGAAGATATTAAAGAAAGATGGCGAAATTACTTTAGTAAGTTGTTTAACGAAAACCAAATAGAAGACTTAAACTTAGATTTTTCAAATGAGGAAAAGACTAAAAATATAAGATTTATTCGCAAAATTAGAGTTAACAAAGTTAAGTTTGCACTAAAAAATGAAAAATGGGAAAGCTATGGGACCAGATAACATCCCAATTGAAGTTTGGAAATGATTGGGTGATAACGGAATATGGTTAACTAATTTATTTCATAAAATTGTAAAAACTAAGAAAATGCTAAATGAATGGAAGAAAAGCACTTTAATACCTATATACAAAAATAAAGGAGATATTCAAAATTGTAATAACTATCGTGGAATTAAACTTATGAGTCATACGATGAAACTATGGGAAATGGTAGATGAACAAAGATTAAGGCTAGAAATGAAGATCTCAGAAAATCAATTTGGTTTTATGCCTGGGAGATCTACCACAGAAGCTATTTATCTTTTAAGAAGATTAATGGAAAAGTTTAGGGAAAAGAAAAGGGACTTGCATATGATATTTATTGACCTTGAGAAAGCATATGATAGGATACCTAGGGAAGTTCAATGGGGAATTTTAGAAAAAAAGGGTGTATGTAGTAGGTATACCGATGTCATTAAGGATATGTACGATGGAGTAATGACTAGCGTAAGGACTATAGATGGAGAAACTAGAGAATTTCCAATTACCATAAGTGTACATCAAGGATCTGCTTTGAGTCCTTATCTTTTTGCTTTAATGATGGACCAATTGACTAAGAGTATTCAAAGGAAGTTCCATGGTGTATGTTGTTTGCAAATGATATTGTATTAATTGACGAAACTAGGGATGAAGTAGAAGCTGAGTTAGAATTATCAAGAGAAGCTTTGGAATCTAGAGGCTTTAGGATAAGTAGAAATTAAACAGAATATATGAAATGTAATTTCAGTAATGATAGGAGGAATATTGGAGACAAAGTTAAACTTGATGATGAAGATATAAATAGCACTTGTAGATTTCGATACCTTGGATCTATTATGCAAGCTGAAGGAGAAATTGAAGATGATGTAATGCATAGAGTTAAAGCAGGTTGGATAAAATAGAGAAGTGCTTCAAGTGTGCTATGTGATCGTAGAATACCCTTAAAATTAAAAATGAAGTTTTATAGGACAGCTCTAAGACCAGCTATGTTAAATGGATCAAAATGTTGGGCGACGAATAAACATAATATCCAAAAAGTAAAAGTTGCCAAGATGAGAATGCTTAGATGGACGAGTGGTATAACATTGAAAGATAAATTAAGAAATAAACATATTCGTGGTAAGTTAGGTGTAGCTCCTATAGAAGATAAGATCATGGAGGGACGACTCAGATGGAATGGACACTTACAATGTAGGCCACATAGTGCACCTGTGAGGAAGAGTGACTTAGTTACTGTAGGGGGCAGTAGAAGGGGTAGGGTAAGACCTAAAATAACTTGGGAGGAGATAGTGAGTAAGGATTTAATATCCTTGAATCTATCAAAAGAAATGGTCCATGATCGCATAAATTGACGGAAAAGGATTCATATAGCCGACCCCACTTAGTGGGACTAAGGCTTGGTTTTGTTGTTGTTGTTGTTGTTGTTGTTTTTGTTGTTAAGTGTAGAAGTCATCTAATCAAGCATCAACATGCCACATCATAAAAAAGGAAGTGAAGAGCTACCTAGTGAAGACATTGGTTGGCATTTTTCTACTCCAGTGGAAGGTAGTAGACATGTTGTCTTATATAAATTATCGAGGAAGACAATTAAATGAGGAATTACACAATTGAACAACACTTGACACATAAAAAGGTCAGGTGTCTTTGTGTCCAAATGTAACCACGAAGGTTAGAAAAGAATTGATGAAACATCTACAACAATATGCAGAGAGGAAGAGAGATAAACAAAAAGGGCAAAAGGAACTAGAAGCTCAAATTAGAGGAGATTTTGAAAATTTGAGTGATGAAGAAGATTCAGATGAGGAAAGAATGAGATTTTCTCGACAAGAAAGCATATGAGCACAACAAGAATGAGAAAAGAGGTAAAGATTTAGGACAAGAAGAGGTGGAAGTGATAATTATTACGAACAAGGGCGGTGGCTCTGGTAGTGGCAGTGCCGGTGGTTTTGGTAGAACTCGGTCACAAAGTGCTCGAGAAGCTGGAGGTAATGGACAACAATGGATTAACCCTGATGCCCCTGAAGCTAGATTAAGGGCGATGGACCCTACTCTAGAAAGAATTAGGAGTGTCAATCAACCAAAAATAAATACCAAAATTCTGAAGGGTTTAAGAAGTAAATTACGAAAAGAAGTGGGCAAATTCCTAATTTATAACCACATCCCCACCAATGTAGTTGACTCTCCATTTATGCAGCCGATGCTTGATGTTGCTGCAGAGGTTGGAAAGGTCCATCACCCTATGAAGTCTCAAAAATATATTTGGAGCAAGAGTATCAGGAAACGAAAAATTATATATCTTCTTTTGCTAGCATTTGGATAAAGAGAGGTGTAACAATTATGTGCAATGGTTGGTCACATGGTCTTAAATTTCCACAAAATTGTCGAAATTTCCTATTTTTGTCAACATAGAAATTGAAATGGCAATCGATTTCCGTCTTACACAATTTTCGTCGAAATCTCAACAAATCATCCGAAATTTATCGAAATCTCGAAATTTTAACTATACGATGAAATTTCGTCAAAATTCAAATGAGAAATTTAGGAGTGTAAGTGAAATTTCTATCTTAATTAATTTTATTTATTTTATCGAAACAAAATATTATTACAAGTGCTTTTGAAATTATATGAAAAAATAAACATAGAGTAACATTTTATTTAACCATTCATGTCTAAATTTTCATTATTTGTATAATAAATAACATTTAAATGATTTATGAATTTCATTTGTATTAACTGAATATGTTAAATGTACATTATCTTACAAATATGTTTGATACACATACTATTTTACAACTTTTACACCTCATACAAAACATAGATGTATTTAATTTGTAATATATTAGTCCAAAAACTTATATTATTATGTTTCTTAACGATTTCTAAAGTTTCACAAAGAATTTCATGCTTTACTACTAATTTTCGTTATTTTTTCAAATTGAAATCGAAATTGACATCGAAATCGAAATTTCCGTTGAAATTTCCATACTTTTGGAGCTTTGAAATTTGAGTCGAAATCGAAATTTAAGACCTTGGTTCGTCAAAGCCCACAAGAAAACACATGATAAAGGCACTGTTTTCCACAAGTCAATTGATGTCTCTGATATGCCGAACCAAACAACTGGATATTATTTCAAATAATTTTCTAATTTTGATTGGCTTGAGTCACTTGATGACTTGTATATAAGTTAAGTAATAGTAACTGTTAAATCTATAATTTCATTTCAAATTAATGGATGAGGTGGCTCAAAAAACTGGAGAGGAAAATGTTGCCCAAGTAGTGACTAATAATGAAGCCGTAATGAAGGTGGGAGGGATATTATTAATGCAAAAGAAGCTCAATCTCTACTAGACAACATGTGCAGCTCATTGCATAGATCTTATTCTTGAAGACATTGATAAGAAAAGTAATGTAAAGAAGGTCTTAGAAGATGCAAAAATAATAACCTCTTTTATTTACAACCACACATGGACAGTGAATTTCATGAAAAAATTCACAAATAATAGAGAGAATTTTTTTGTCCTACCATCACTCGATTTGCCACCAACTTTATTGTCTTGGAGACCATTGTTAGGCACAAACAAGCATTGAAAATAATGTTCACATCTGATGCTTGAAAAAACTCAATGTTTGGGATGGCAAAATCAGGCCTAGCATATGATGCGAAGAAGATTATCTTAGGGAAAGAGTTTTGGCAAAAGGCCCCCAATATAATTAAAATATAGGAACCCTTAGTGAAAGTTCTTATATTGGTTGATGGTGATGAAAAACCAACCATGGGTTTCACAATGGAGGCAATTGATAGGGCGAAGTTGGCCATTCAAAAAAATTGTCGGTTCTACAAAGATTATTGGAAAATTATTGATAACCAGTAGAGATTTCAATTGCACCAAGAATTACATGCAACTGGCAAGTGTAAATAAAATACAATTTCTTATTATTTCAACTTTTAAATTATGCATAGTTGCATTAAAACACTAATATTGATTAATATATTTGTAAATTTAATTTTAAGATATTTTTTGAACCCCCAATTTCTTTATGATGCCCCACCCTCTCCTAAAGTTGCTAAAGAAGTCATGGATGGGCCTAAAGTTGCTAGAGAAGTCATGGATGGGGTTAAAAAAGTGATAACCAAGCTGGTACCCGATATAGACACTCAAATTCGGGCTACTATTAATCAAGTAAGTATCGGTTCTATTGAATAATGAATTATTTTAATAATCTGTTGTACTTTCTATAATATATATCTAATTAATTAATTATACTTCACAATCCTTATTTTTTAGTTGTTACTATATCGAGATAGGCAGGAGACATTTGGAACTCGATTGGCTCAAAGGGCAGTGAAACAAACAATTCCTAGTAATGTAGCTAAATAATGGATGAATGGATCTATTTTGTCATTTTTGTGTTCAAATTTGACTTTTCAAAAATACATTATATTGAAAAATGTCAATTATTTATACAGTTGAATGGTGGATTCATTATGGCATGTGTGCTTCTGAGCTACAAAAAATAGAAATCAGAGTTCTTAGTCATACCACATTAGCTTCGCATTTTGAGCATAATTGGAGCACCTTTAGCCTTATCCATTTGAAAACAAGAAATAAACTAAAATACATGACACTAAAAAAACTTGTTTTCATGCATTACAATATGAGGTTAAAGTTGAGATATATAATGAGAAGAAGTCAACAGGACATTGAAGATAGTTTCAACCCTATCAATTTGGACTATATTTTCGAAGAAGATGATCCTTTGAGTCCATGGTTAAAGGAGAGAGAGGCACCATTACTCGATGGTCAGGACAACTCAAATTGGTTAGATAAAGAGTTAAGAGTATGAGTCTGTCATTACTCAAGTTCAAGTCCTGAACGTACACAAAGTGATGATAATCTTAGTTTGAGCCCGCCAAGTGATGATGGTGGTGGTAGTGGTGCTAGGACTAGGGCAGGAGGTGGTGGTGGTGGTGGTGGTGGTGGTGGTGGTGGTGGTGGCGGCGGTGGCGGTGGCAGCGGTACAGAATATGATTATTATGACACAGGGACACCATTTGTAGGAGATACATAAACTCCTAGGTTAATGATGCATGTAAGTATGTTAATATTGGGCTACGAAGCTCTTTTATGTGGATCATTATTACCAATAGGACTTCATACATATCCTCCTAGACATTATGGACTACATGATATACCCTAAAATTATGACTTGGGTATTCCTCCAGAGTACCAATCTTCACAATTCAGGAGGAGGAGTGCTACTAGTGGTGGCCCTAATGGGAGTCATGGTGCACAAACTAGAAGAAGTCACCAACACCGAGATCGAGATTCTGCTGAAGATTCATATGGTGTGGTTCGTAGTTTTGGAGACTTTCATTTGGATCATTCATCATCACAATCATATGGATCTCATCAAGCATATCCACCACCTCAACCCTATGATCCATATTATGCGTCTCATCCATATTCTAGTGGGTCGGGATCTAGTGAGTCTTCTTCTATACACCACCCACGGCCAACCCCAACTTATGGATATTATTCAGCATATGGTCAAGGAGGAGATTATGCACCTCCTATATCAGTTGGATTTTCACCACCAGTAAATTTTCAAGAGCAACAACGAACATGGGTATATTCAGCCATGTATTTCCACAAGGGTGGGGAGATAATTCCCAATCTCAATCTCAAGATAGAAATGCAGATTATAAAGACCCTCCACATCATTCTTTTTTGGCGGTGACATGTGCTATATTGTAATATTGTTTTCATGTATTCGACTATTGATACCAATCATTTTTCAAATTCATGTATGTGTATATTAAGTATTGACTCATTTTTAGCAATTCTATGTCTCTAATTAATTGATTCTTCATTTTAATTACATTTCTACATTTTTTACCCATTAAAGTAGTGCAAACTATTAAAAAAATGACTTTTTTTTGTCAATAGCGCACTAAAATTAATATAAAAATCATAGTGCCTATTAAAAAGCATTTGTAGGTTGAATAAAAGCAATCAAAATTCATTAAAAATCATATCTTAATGGATTTCATGCTTATTCGTCAATTTTGGCATGGTTGTGCATGCGTGAAACAAATTCATGCCGTTATGCCTGCTTCCCATTACGTAACACCCGCGTCTCCCACGTCCTGCAACACTGCAACCGTTAGGCGACGTTACGCGCGACCACAATTTCAAACCTTGGGTTGGAGGCAATATAAATAGCAACTCGATTATCACACATAAACTCCATAGGCTGGGAATGTGGAAAACCTAGTTCTTTCAACATGTTCTTCAGCCAAACAAGTTCACATGTAGTGTGTGCCATAGTCCTATACTCTAACTTAGCACTCGACTTGGAAACCACAATTTGTTTCTTACTTTTCTAAGGCACCAAATTAGCACCGACAAAGATGCAATACCCGGTTATGGATCTTCGACCAGACGGTGATTCAGCCCAATCTGCATTTGTATATCCCTTATATGAGTGAGACCCCGACCCAGACCTCTCCCTGGTGCATCTTTGAGATATCTCAAAATGCAAATTACTGCATTCCAATGACTTGTTCTTAGGGAATCAAGAAATTGACTCACAACACTTGTTGCGAAAGATATATCTAGTCGAGTGACTGTAAGATAATTCAACTTTCCAACAAGTCTCCGATACCGACCTGGGTTAGGCAACAAATCATCCATATTTGGCCTTAACTTACTATTAGGATCCATGAGTGTATCAACAAGTTTGGATCCAAACAATCCCGTCTCATCTAAAAAGATCAAGAACATACTTCCACTATGACAAGACAGTTCCCATACAAGATACTTCAATGGTCCAAGTCTTTGGTCTAAAACTTACTCTGTAGAAAAAGTTTTAGGTCTTGGATGCCACAATCATCATCACCGATGATCACAATGTCATCCACATATACAATACACAAAATACTACTCTATGGAGTATGACGATAAAATACAAAGTGATCTACTACACACCGATGAAGGCCAAACTCAAAACTACAACACTAAATCGATCAAATCATGCTCTTAGAGAATGTGTCTAAATAATCCAAACCATACACCTAAGTATACCCCTTAGCAACCAGGTCGGCCTTCAGACAAGCAACAGAACCATCAGGATTGACTTTCAACCCAGCAACAACCAACCACAACTTATCTAAAGGAAGAGGTACCAAATCCCAAGTTTCATTATCATGTAGTGCACGCATCTCTTCAACCATTGTCGTCGTCCACCAAGCATGGGATATGGCTTCAGATTTAGATCTTGGAAGAGCAACAGAAGACCAAGGACTAACAAACAATAATAAGAGGGTGACAAGAAATCATAACAAACAAATTAGAGATTGGATGTTGGGTACAAGTGCATTTACCTTTTCCAACAGCTATTGGAGGATCAACATCATGAGAAATAAGATCATCCGACAAGGGAACTAGAGGCATAGTAGTAGAAGTTGTAGGAGGCACTTCCCCCTTGAGTCGTTGTGTGTATACCTGCAAATTGGGATGATTCAAACGACAAGAAGGACTCAAACTGGATGAAGATGTAGGAAGATTGGGCACAGATACTAGGTTTGGATCTGGAAGGCAAGGCTGAGGAAGGAACTCATCAAGGTCAAAAGAACTCAAGGAATAAAAGTAGCATGGTGTAGACTTAGAAAAGATGACATCAATTGAGCAAAGAATTTGATTATAGGAATAGCCTAGAAAAATACATTTATAGCATAAGGATCAAACTTATCCATTCCAAGAGATAACTGATGGACAAAGGAAACACAACCAAATATATGAGGAGGAAAGGAGAACAAAGGAGCTTTAGGAAAGATAACTGAATATGGGATTTTATCACCAAGAATATAGGATGGCATTTTATTAATGAAGGAGCGAGTTGTAAGCACATAATCACTCCAAAAGATTTTGGGGACATTCAGTTGATACAATTGGGTACGAGTGACTTCAAGAATATGTTTGTTTTTCCGCTCTGCAACTCCATTTTGTTGTGAAGTGTGGGCACAAAGGACTGATGGATCATACCAGAGTTAGTCATATGAGTATTGAATTGGGTAATGAAGTACTCCTTAGCATTATCACTATGAAGTAACCTAACTAGCATATCCAATTGAGTCTTAATTTGGGAACAGAAAGCACAAAAGACATCAAACAACTCGGAACAATCTTTCATTAAACATGACCAAGTCATCCTAGAGTAGTCATCAACAAACAAAGTACCGAAACCCCAACCTTGAGATCACAGGACTAGGACCCCAAATATCATAATGGACAAGCATGAAAGGACTAACTACTCGCTTGTCGACCCAGGGAGCAAAGGGAACACAATGATGCTTGCCTAATTGATAGGACTCACACTCAAGATTAGACACAAACTTTAGCTTCTTCGTCACCTAAAAGCCTTCCCACCCTTGAATATGACCCTCCTTCAACCAATTCCAAATTTTAAAAAGGGTAGGTCAGCCACATTTTTTCAAACTTAAGGAGGCATTTGTTTCATGACTTCTTTCAACATTCTTTGGAATGTGATGCCCATGGCATCATTCCCACATTTGTTTGGGCATGAGAATCCTTGGTAGTAGGCACCTTAACATTCTTGGGAATGAAAGATTCCCACAAAACATGGGCATCTCATTCCCATCCTCTCACATGGGTTAGTTTCATGGGAATCTCATTTCCATGGAAATCCTACTTTTTGGACCAAATTCCCCTTGTTATTTTGGCGAGTTAGACAACAATGCCCCTGCCCCCCTATAATCTAGTATTATTACACTATTATTACATTTAAAACAATAAATTATTAACAAATTTAAAGTAATATTATTATTGTGCTTACTAATAAATTTAAAGCAATATTATTATTGTATTATAATTATATAGTTTAATTATTCATATTAATTTTTAGTATTGTGTAAGTTCCTCAAGTTGAGAAGAATGTCGAAGGTTCTAATGTGACTGGAAAAGGCAACGGTGTAAAGAAATGGGGAGATTTTTCATATTCAAAAAGAGATGAAAATAGTGATTTTGATAGTCATGGGGGATCATTGTTGGATGAGATCTAAGAACAATACGGGTATGTTTCTAACTCCTATGATGAAATAGGGATTTTATCTTATGTTCATCCATCCCTATTGGAAGTTTTGGAGAGAGTTTCAATTTTTGATAATGATGGGTTGACGAATATGGTATAGCGTTGGGATGGATTTTTGCCTATGCCAACGGAGGAGATCCAAAAGGAGTTAGAAGCACAAATTGTTTGGGATAAAATGGATTAAAGCTAAGTGATAATGGAGGTCATGAAGTGCATTCAGATGATGGCAAAAGCCTAAAGGTGAAGGGCCAAAGGGAATTAGCAAGTTTGAAGAATTCAGTTTTCTTAGTTAATTTCGTTTAGTTCTATTTTGTGACCTTGTGAATTTTTTGTTTTCTTTTTTCTTTTAGACACCATACTACAAATTATTTATTTATTTGACTATTTAAGTGTTGATTTTTTAAATTTTATAATTGTTGAGAAATTTTATGACATGGATTTAATAAAAGACATTGATGTAGGACAAGAAGTAAGACCTTGGGAAGTACCTTGCTGCAAAATAATTAAGAAGAGTTGGGTTAAGGAATTGTGGGGTTAAATTAGTAGTTTAGTATGTGTTTTTAGTATTAAATTAGAATAGGATTATGTGTATTTGAGGGTTGTTTGTAATATTTATGTAAAGTATGGGTTTGCTTGTAATTCATGTAGTTTTAGGGGTATGTGTATAATTTTATATGTTTAGGGTTTCTTATAAATAGTGTGTGAAAGCTATGTTGTAAGTTAGTTATTAATGAATGTGAATTGTTAATTGAACGTGAGTTCCCCTTGGTATCTCCTCTCTCCTCCCTTCCCTTTCCTTCCACTCTTCTATTTCTTCTAAATTCTCCCATGGCTACAGAACTTGATGCCGCCCCTGCATAAAACATATTCCTGGAAATTTTTTGTGTTCTTCATATATTGGGTATACACATGTCAAGGGTACAATGGTCATCTTCTTGAAATGACTACTAGGATTCCCATGTTCAACCAAACATTGACATGGGAATCTTATGTGCATTCTTGAGAATCTTACAACACAAATCAAACAAAAATATTCCAATGACGTAGGCATTCTATTCCTGGGAATGAGATTCCCAGAAATGTCATTCTATGGGAATATTTTTTATACCACGAACCAAATGCCCCCTTAAGGGAATAAGGCCCTATTGGACAGCATTGGAATCAAAAAGGATTGGTCTATGGTCGGAGATGGGCCTAAACAACACCTCTTGTACAATGTTAAGGAACAAATCTTCCCAAACTTTCATAAAGAGGAATCTATCTATATAGGATGAAGCTTTTTCCCCCAAGGCCACCCAAGCAAAACAGCCATTATTTAAAGGCACATCCCCAAGACAACATTCGCGAATAAAAAATCGAATCTTCTCATACTACCATTCACCCTAGAAACCCCTAATCTCTCCATCAAGATATGGTTAATACTGAAATCACCACCCAATACCTAGTGTGGATTACAAAGTCCATACAAACTATCCAACTCTTTAAAAAAAATATTACGCTGAGATGAATGAGAGGGAACCATTCACAAAAGTAAACGACTACTTCTCGACACCATTAATTTCTAGCAAGACCAACAGGGAAAAGGGTCATAATAAACAATCCTTTAACGATAAAATCTAGTATCCCAAATCACTAATGACCTCTTGAAACCCCTAAAGAAGGAAAAACTACTCACTCTTTGAACCTTGGGTCCCAAACGCTCCTAAAAAGCTTAGTAGCAAATCTCCTTTAATTTACTCATCCAATGTTTAGTTCTTTTGAGAGTCCTTAGAGATGCATATATAAGACTTCTTTGCATTCGTTCCTAGGAAGACCCATGTGGGTCCTTTAGTGTCATTTCCACATGTTTACGTCTTTCTTCATTACACAATGGAGTTGTTTCTCCTTTTTTAATTTCTAATAGGGAAATTTTTTCTTGGATCTTTCATTTTCATAGAGCTCTGAATGATAAAGAGGCAGTTAATCTTGCAATCATTGTTGAGAGGGTTGTCATCCTTCCACTAGGGAGGATGTGCAAAAGTGAAGGTTCGAGCCTTCCAAAGATCTTCTTGCAAATCTTTCTTTGAGTTGTCTTGGAAGGCCAAAGTTCCCACTAAAATTAAGGCTTTTATTTGGTTGGTTGTTCTTAATATAATTAAGACTAATAGTTTGTTGCAAAGTAGGAGGCCTTCTACGACTTTTTCCTTGGATGTTTGTGTTCTTTGTTTTGATAGTTATGAACATGCCTCTCATTTGTTTTCGCATTGTTCCTTCTCTTAGAGAATTAGGAACGGACTCCTGTGCTTTTGGAGAAAGTTGGGTTTGTTCGGGATTGAAGGAGGATATATATATGATCACTACTTTTTGAGGGTTGAGAGGAGTAAAGAAAGATTTGCCTTTTTCAGATGTGGGTTGTTTGGATAAGAAGGAACACTCATATTTCCAAAGGAAATAAAACTTCTTGATTTTGATTTGACATAAGATTCATTATTTGGCTTCAACTGTTGCTTCTGGCTGTTACGATTTGGATCGTCTTCCCAGGATGTTCAGGGTGATTGTGTTGCTGTTTTTCATTTGTTTGGGCTTTTAATTTTGTCCTTTTGATGCTTCTAAGAATATTCTTGTTCTTCAGTCTTGTACATTCTTTCTTTATTAATATTATTCTTCTTTCTAAAACAGCACCCCACCTATGTTTACACTGTGATTATGCTTAGAGAATCTAGAGTAAATTATTTGGCATGATGGGGAATCTTGGGTCTGCTCGACCTGAGTGGAAGAATTGTTAGTCTATTTCTTTTGAGGGGTTTGGTAGAAGGAAGGAGAGGGCTGCACTTAGGAAATGCAGAAATTTTGCAGTGCTGTGGGGCTTGCCCGGTGTGAGTGGAGGAATTGTTGTATATTTCTTTTGAGGGGTTTGGTAGAAGGAAGGAGAAGTTGCACTTTGAAAATGCGGCATTTTTGAAGTGTTGTGGAGATTATGGTCGGAGCATAATGCACAAATATTTTCAGGGAAAAAATTGAACTGGCAGCTGGTGTGGGAGAGGGTCCATTTCCATTACCTGGTCTCTTTACAGTGCGTTGATTTTGGTTGCTTTAAAGGAGTCGGCTTTACGAGGTTCAACAAGAATGAAGGAATCTTCTGCTCTGGAAATAACCTTTTTCTAGTTCTTTGTTTTATAAGTTTATTTTTCCTGGATTATTGCAGAATTTTGACGAGAGAAGTCTTTTTCTCCTTTCTGTAAATTCTGCTCTTATAAATGAAGTCTCTTCTTTTGTTATCTTTTAAAAACAAAATTTATTCTTCTTTTTCAATCAAAAATATCTGCGGTGGCTTTAATGAGTTGTAGGTCGAAAATAACTTGAAAGGGGCAAACTTCAAATCAAAAGAAAACAAAAAAAAAAACTGGAGAAAGAATCAAACCAGGCGCATAGAAGCTCAACATTCGGTTGGCATGGTACCTGGACATTCAGATGACCCAAACTTTCATCAGATGAAGCATATGTGTTGGTGGGTATATGTTTCTAATCAAATAAATTAAAGGAAAAGAGGGTGAGATGGAATGGAAGCACCACTACCAGGGGATAAAGGTGGAATGTTGAGGTCTTCTGATGTTATCGGGGATCCTCTTGTTAAGGTCTCTGAGGATCTCGGCCAGAGGGCGGGTAATGCAGGAGGAGGGCTTGTCCAGTGGCACCACGTAGTTGGAATTGGACACTGCAGCCACTTTCTTCGCATCTTTACCATTGCCATTACTGCTGCTGCCGCTGCCAACGCCGCTGCCGCTGCCGCCGCCGTTGTTATGGTCCACAACAGCAAGAACGCGAAGGACTAAACATCCGCCTCCTCCTAATCCCGTCCCCGTCAGTCGAACTCGGGCAGGGAAAGAGAACGACGATCGCGACGAGGCTGAGGCCGTCTTCAATCGAGCCTCCGTCACCGGGGAGACGAATTTTGTCACAAAACTGGCGTCTTGAAAGGCCATCAATCAAGACCACCGCCGAGACTCCTGCCGGATAAAATGACCTCTGTTAACTAGGTGACTTTTTGGCCGTGTAGGTGGCTTTTTGGCCGTGTAATAAGGGGACAGCCACAAAAGCGCTGCCCGACGGGGACTGGAACGTCTTTTAACAAGAAAGAAAAAAAAAGAAAAAAGTACTTATATTAAACCGCTGTGTTAATAAATAGTATTTTATTTATATTTAAATAAATATTTATTTTAAAAATATTTTTTAAAATTATTTTTGAAAGAAGACATATTTTTAAAATTTTTATTTTTCTAAAAATTATGCATCTAAAAAATATTATAATAAATAATCTCAAAATATCTTATAATTTAAAAAAAAATATTTTTTTATAAATGATTTTGAATGATAAATGGTTTAGCTTTTTAGTTTTTTTTTTTTTTTTTTTTTTGGTTGGTAAAAAAGGGGGCAAGGGTGACCACAGTAGCAACCCCGGGCATTACTATAAGCCTCCTCCCGCTGCAGAATGTACATAGTTGTTAGTTGTTCCAAATTTGAAAAATCTAATTCGAATCGAAATAAAATTTCAATTAACTTATTTGTTTGATTCAATTTCGATTCCTTTTTTTTATGATTTTCGATTATCGATTTGGTTTTATTTTTATGTTCGTGAACCAATGATTACTCGAACCGAACTGATATATGTATTTATTTGTAATATGTATTACTTATATTATTTAATAATATATAATATATGTTAAAATTTCAAAATACTATGCATAAATATTTTTTGGGCGATTATTTTATATAAATAAAATGCAAATACACACACTAAATAAAAAATCAAGTAAATTATCTTTTTTTCTTTAAAAAATTAAATCGAACCGTTGGTTAATCGGACCATCGGTTAACCAAAATGTTTAGGTCGATTTTAGTTTACAAAACACCAAACTGAAACCATTGGTTCATTTTAATTTTTGGAGGTTCAGTTCAAATAATCGAATTATAAATAGCCTTAATCATCACAATCCCAACGACGTTGTAGTAGCCCATAACCTCTTTGTAAATTCCAAGATTAGTCACTATTCCCACATACAATTTCTGTAACACTCCAACCCCGAGGGGCCTGAGATATTAACTTTTTACCATTAATTTACAGCGGAAGCAAATAAACTCAATTATTATTAAATTAGAGCACTAATTATCCATATTACAATCATTTATTTCAAAAGAAAAAAAATTGCATAAGCATAAATATCTGGTATCATACTAATATTTATAAAAAATCTTTATTTTTCTATCCCCACCTGCATGCTTACTAAGCCTAATTTCCAACATGCTCTTCAGAGTTATCTGAAATGAAAATATGATTGGAGTGAAACGACGCTCAGTAAGTAAATAAGATTATTATTAGTGTGTGGCAAAAATGAGTTTTTTAAAAATTTCGTAAAACAATATTTAACATTATAACTTCAAAACTATCTCTAAAATAAATATAAATTTAAAATTTTCTACATAAAACTTTTACCATCAACTATAACAGTAAAATTTTATAATCATATATTATAACTGTTAAATTAAACTTTTAACTTTAAAACTGTATTAATATTTAATGATAAATATACATATACTTTTCCTTATACGTTTTTTTTAAATCGTCATTTAAGCACTAAAATGATCATTTTCATGTAAACTTATACTTTTTTTTTCAAATCATCAGTAATTTTGTACACGTAATTAAATATGTATAAACATATATTGTAAAAACCACCCTTAGGCCTATTTGCCGTAAGTTATGTTTACCCCCATGACTGGGTTGTGCAGTCCAAAAACTTGACTTAACTGACTGGCCGACTAAACTAAATCAACGTACGTAAACTTTAAGTGAGATTTTCCTTATTAAGTCCTGGTTTGGAACCAGGTGTGCACTCAGGAGAAATCTACTAACATAAATAACTATTCTGTAAACAGTATGGGTGCACTATGATCCGTATAAACTTAAGCTGCGGTACCGAACATCTGTAACTTTGAACTTTAGTTACCATAAGGGGTTTTAAAATCATCTTATTATAATTTATGCAATTTAAAATAATATCGTGAAAATCTCATCTTTACTCATATTTTCATAAAAAAATGTAACGTAAAAATAAACTCATGCCACACAATTTTTGTGTTAAAAATATATATAATTTTATTTTTGAATAGAAATAAATGCTGAAAATTTACCCAAGGGGATTAGAACATTTATTAACTCAAAAATAGATGCAATTATATTAAAGATAAAACTGGTATAATTAAATACGCGTAAAAATAAACTCATGGAAATTTTGTTGAACTAATTAACATAATTGAAATTTACTTATAAAATAAACTCGGGTATGAATTTTAAATAAAAAAAAATTAACATAATCAAAATTTACTTACCTTCTTCTTTTATCGCGTGCTACGAACACAATAACTATATTTAAGAAATGAGATTGGAAAGAGTGAGTGAGTGAGAACTTACTCAAAATTTTCTCTCCACTACAAATTATTTCACTCACTAATTTTTCTCTTCATTGAAAAAATTATTGTGAAAAATGAAGGTTGAGAGCTTCTTATTTATAGATAAATTTTGGGGAAGAAATGAAATTTATAAAAGTGTGGGGAGATGGGTGAAATTATAATTTTTTAAAAATTAAAGAATGGGTAAGGGATGGGTAAGGTATGAGTTGAGTATGGGATGGGGATGAAGGTCATGTGAGAGTGCTTGCCACCATTCCCATTAAATAAATTTTTAATTAATTACTTATCTAATTAATCAATTAGTTAATTAATTATTTTATTATTTTATTATTATTTTTAATCATTATTATCATTGTTATTACTTTTAAACTATTTTTAGCATTTCTTTATTTTATTTTTTGAATAAGAATTAATTTTGAATTTTAAAAACTCATGTGGGCCCCACATGGTCTTGTGGGCCCCACACAACTTGGAGACCCAAATGGATCCTACGTAACTTAAATAACTCTCATATGATTTTATGCATCCTACATAGCTTTGAGATTCGTGTAAACCTCCATACGGTTTCGGGACTTATGTGGGCCCCACATAGGATACCTATATTATTATTATTTTATCATATATTTTTACAAATTATATCAGTCAAAACATTATTTTATATACTTATTTACGTATATAAACAGTGTCTTATGGCTCCGGGACTCATGTGGGCCCCACATAGTCTTGTGGGCCCTACATTTGATACCTATATTATTATCATCTTATTATGTATTTGTACAAATTATGTTTGTCAAAACACCATTTTATGTATATATACTTATTTACGTGTACCAACAATGTCTATCCTAATTATCTTATGAAATTCCATTTTGACCAGGCCGACCTCTAGGGAGCGACTGAACCGCAATGGTTTCTGAGCACTCGCTTAGACAAGGTATTTCTTAGACATCAAACATGAAATCAAGGATCTTACAGAAAAAAAATATTTCTGTATTGATATTAAATTAATGACCATTTTTATTATTTTATTATTATTGTGCTTTAATCGTGTATATATTTTTTGGTCATCACAATTTCGACTTATGTCTAGCTCGAACTCCTGATCCCAAAGATTCAGTTCATACCTCACCGTATATCTACAAAACTTTTTTTTGCCATATTTGAAAATTAATGATCATTTGTGGCTTGAGGCATGAGGCATGAACATATGATAATACTAACCCATGTATTATTCATTAGTTTGTATAACTAAATACTAGCCCTCAGTTTCCATTTTTAAACGAAGTATTCACATTTTAATATTTACTAAGTAAATTATGATAATACAATATTAGTTTATCTTTAAAATATATTTAAATTTTATTTTTAATTATACAAATATTTTATGCTATTATTCACATCAATCACATGTAATGCACACGGTATTTTACTAGTGCCAAAATATAATTCTCAATCCATTCAATTAAGTTATATAATCAAGTTATATATGACAACATATATTTACAATGAAGATGCACATATACATCAATATATCTATAATCAACATGTCATTATTTAACTAGACCAATGGATCGGTAATAATGAATGACTCCAAACTAATAATGAAAGAACCTCGTTGATATTATGTTTTTATATAAATATTTTTGAACAATTCATACTTTACTCGCAAAGACTAATCCATTAATATAATTTTACATAATAATTTTTTATTTATAAAATGGAAAGTTTGGAATTTGTGAATATCATGACTTAATAGTGAGACAACGTGCGTGTGGCCAGTATTAAATTATTTGGAGTGTTCATAATTTTGTTTATTATTATTATTATTATTATTATTATATCGTACACCGTAGTCCCAAAAGGTTAGATTTTCTCAAGGCCACGAATCCTGACTCGCGGCGTTGTATCTGCTCTGCTGAGTCGGAGACACCGGCATGAGCTCTTCAATAGCAGCGACTTGTGCTCCGTCGTCTCTGTCGGGGAAGTGGGTTTCCCGCCCAAGATATCTGCATCCATTTAAACGGAAAGTTAGAATTGAAACGCGAGCCGTGCTGGAGGTGAGAGTAGGACCTCGAGCAGTGCCCGGGCTGAGTAGTGGGAGCGGCAGCAGCAGCGGCATCGGAAACAATGATCCAATACCTTTACCGGACGGCGACTCTTCTGTCCCTATACTCAGGGACCGTACCGACGACATACAAGCCGAAGCGAAGGCCATGGTCCGTGCCGCCAATGCTTCCGTTTACAGCCCCCAACTCCTTGCCAACAAATATGGCTCTCGCCCCCTCAAGGTATTGAAAAAAAAAAAAAAGACAGCCTCTCTTATAGTCATTATTATTTGATTCTCATTAATTTATTGTTAGGTATTGCGGAGGACTCTGGAAATCTTCATTGCTCTTGGTACTTTTGCCTTCAAACTGCTGCTGGACCAAAGAAACGGGGAACTCGATCGGAATAAAAGAACGAGGGCTGCTGAGTTGAGAATAGTATTAACGAGATTAGGGCCTACTTTTGTCAAAATAGGTCAGGGTTTGTCCACCAGGCCCGATATATGCCCCCCCGAGTATCTCGAGGAGCTTTCCGAACTCCAGGTATTTCCTTTGTTTCTTTAGCCAAATCATTGTTCATTGGACATTATTTACTGTCGTGTTAACTACTTGGATTGCGGGCCTTGACAAATTGCGCTGGGTGTAAAAAGCCATACATTATGCACCCATCCTTACCGGCAGGTAGTAATTCAAAATATTTAAAATAACAGCGATAGAGTTTGTTTTAGACGGAGAATCAGGGAGGGAAGGAAAAAAGGGTTTTAATGGCTACACTAAGCACGGTTAGTAGATTGAATTTTTATTAGCTTGTAAAGCCAACCCATGTCAACCTCATTACACATAAGGTGCTGCATGGTCGATGTCTCAATTAGCGTGTCACTCTTAGGTGCAATCTTTCCACTATTTCTATTGGATGTTTTTGATATTTTGAGTTCTAGATCTTTTGTCTTTGCCCGTGTACTGCATTGACACAGCATTCCAAAAATCGTGTTTGTCTGATTATGCAGCGATATGATGGGTTGAGTGTTGGATTTTTCCACAAGATTACATCTAAATAAGCACTGGGTATGAGTTGAGAAAAGAAAATGAAAAAAGAAAAGAGGACTGTGATTCCTTGATTGCTACAAGTTCTTTGCAGTGTTTCCTTTTATGTTCTTTTATTACAGGATTATGATAATATTTCACAATTAATGATGCATCATTCTCACATAGACGGATAGACATGGGTGCAAACCCAGGGTATCTTGTGAATGTGACTTTGTGATGCAAAGTCAAGGGCAAAGGGTTTCAAACGCTATGGGATTCGGAGGGACATTTTGGTTCTTCAATGTTTTATTGATAATGGTCATCGGTGTTGCTTGGCCTCTCATGGCAAGCAGGCATGCATTTCATTTTGGTTTTACATCATGATATGCAAAGTTTTACTATGTCTAGATGTCAAGCATTTGGGTTAGGATTTTAGGGCATTCAGATGACTCCCCTTGCTCCTTTGCTTTCTCCTTCTTATTTAACCTCCAAAAAGCATTTGAGATTACTGAGTTCATGTTCCTGGGAATCCTCAATGATTCCACGAACTAAATGGCCCCATATAAAATCAGCTGAAAATTGTGTTGAAGGACAGTTTAGAATAGGAAATCCCATCTGCACTTATTTCACATTTGTTGTACCAATCTCATCCCGGGGACTAGAGATCTGAACAACCCTTCTCTTCCCTCCCCCTGCAAAAAGAAAAAAAAAGATTATATAGAGTAAATAGTAGAAAAACAAAAAGAATCAAAACAAAAAATAAAAAGGCAACTCCTATTTATTAGTATACCTACTTGACAATAATTTTGCCAGGTTTGACACATGAAGACCTCATGGTCGATTCCTTTTCTTTCTGCTATTGCAACCAGATTTGGTGATTTGCACTGAAAGTTAGTGGTGAAAATTCACCTGTTTTCTTAGATTAGGATTTCTATGTATTATGGGGAAATATAGCATTTGTTATAGCTACTTGCTAAAGCTGTTGTAATTAGACATTAGATGCCATGTCAACCCTCATTGTCATTATATGTTCGAGCAGGATGCTTTGCCAACATTTCCAGATGCAGAGGCATTTTCCTGCATTGAGAGAGATTTGGGATTTTCTCTTGACTCCATTTACTCATCCATATCCTCATCTCCAATTGCAGCAGCCAGTTTGGGCCAAGTTTACAAAGCTCAATTGAAGTATTCTGGGCAGGTTGTCGCTGTGAAGGTGCAACGTCCTGGTATTGAGGAAGCTATAGGACTTGACTTTTACCTGTTAAGAGGTCTTGGATTTCTTGTAAATAAATACGTTGACATAATCTCCAGTGATGTTGTTGCCCTTGTGGACGAATTTGCTCGGAGAGTTTATCAAGAGCTTAACTATGTTCAGGTTAGTCCCCACATCAATGTTCTATTAGGAATAAAATATGCACTGTTCTAGTTTGATTGGTGTAAGATGACATAAATATCACTGGTGTAGGCACTTTTAAAATTTTTTTTTGGTTGTATAATCTTTTGTGTTAGTGCGGTGTATGCTTACAAAAAATTAGAAAGCATACAGTTTCAATGGTATGCATACGACTCTCCTGGGTTTCAATTTTAATTTTGACAGGTCTATGCAGGAAGGGCAGAATGCGAGGAGGTTTAAAAAGTTGTATTCTGACAAAGAGGATGTCCTAGTCCCTGATATCTTCTGGGATTATACCAGTGGTAAAGTCTTGACAATGGAGTGGGTTGATGGTGTCAAATTAAATGAGCAAGATGCCATAGAGAAGCAAGGATTAAAGGTCTTGGATCTGGTGAATACTGGAATACAATGCAGCCTTAGACAGCTACTTGAGTATGGTTATTTTCATGCAGATCCTCATCCTGGTAATCTTTTGGCCACTCCTGACGGAAAACTTGCTTTTCTTGACTTTGGAATGATGAGTGAGACCCCAGAGGAAGCAAGATCTGCTATTATTGGTCATGTTGTTCATATGGTAAATCGAGATTATGAAGCTATGGCTCAGGATTATTATACATTAGATTTTCTGTCACCTGATGTTGACATTTCGCCAATTGTGCCTGCACTTCAGAGCTTCTTTGATGATGCACTTAATGCAACTGTTAGTGAACTCAACTTTAAGACACTAGTGGATGGACTTGGTGCCGTATTGTATCAATATCCATTTAATGGTTAGTTTATTTTATTTTTATCTCATTTTCTTTTTCCTTGTTTCATATCGTATATTCTTATAAATGACTTTTGTGTCCTTTGCTGTAAGTTTGTGTTCTTCCTTAGCAAGTCACAGCAGATACAGCTTATAGATACAGATTTTAGAGATAATGTAACAGAATCATGAGTTGAATCTTTTATAGTGTATGGCAGCCTTTTTAATATTTGTATTTTAACAGAATCAGGAGTCAAATTTTTATATACTTGTATAACAACCTTAATATTTGTATTTTAATGAAATAATTATAATGTTCACTTTTCATTCTGATAATGTTTGATAATTTTATTGTCATAATTTTTGCAGTCCCAGCATATTATGCATTGATATTGAGATCGCTTACTGTATTAGAAGGTTTAGCATTATATGCTGACCCTAATTTTAAGGTGCTAGCTGCATCATATCCCTATTTTGCCAAAAGGCTTCTTACGGATCCGAATCCATACCTCAGAGATGCTCTGATTGAGTTGCTTTTTAAGGATGGGAGATTTAGGTATGTACTCTGTTACTACATCGTTTTCTTTGGATGGTGAGATTCAGTTTTGATTTGTGTAATGGCCTTCATTTTTTGTTAACTTTCATTTGTTACAGGTGGAATAGACTGGAAAATCTACTTGATCAGGGAAGAAAAGATAGAGATTTCTCTGCAAAAGATGCTTTACAACCTGTTCTGAAGCTATTATTGGGTCCGGATGGTGAAGAGCTCAGGGATTTAGTGACTAAAGAGGCTGTCCGTGTCACTGAAGCTCTTATTCTAGGCACAGTGATAGATGCATTCAATTCCAGCCCTAATCTTATGAGGTCTTTAATTTTTAACAGCAATGCAACTGGGCCTCTCAAAATAAGTGGTGCTGAACAGGAAAGTATGATGGTACTTCGAGAACAAATTTTTAGGGTATGGGGCCTTTTGCGATCCTCGCAGAATTTCGATCCAGCTCTTCTGCAGCCAATTATACAGGTTAGAAATAATCTTAGTTGCATGTCTTTTTTACATCATTATTTCTCGTTCTGGAAGATGGTGATATATGTAGAGTGAAAAGCCATATGATCTTTTTAGCTGATCAGAAGTTGGATTTTTCTCATTCTGATATAGTTGATTCTCAGCATTTTTCTTGAAATTATGAATAATATATAATTTTTATGTGCGTGATATTTGAGTTAAATTACTTCAAATTTGGTGGGTGTTTCTGATGAGTAATAGCATTATAACACATTATTACTTTCATAGTTAATTCTTTTATAAATTAGTTTCGTTTGAATCTGCTAGTATAGTTAGTTTGAGTCTTAGGCTTCTTCAAGGAAGCTATATTAGATAGAAAGAAGGGAAGATACAATGAGTTGGGACGGTGTGTCCACCAAATAGAACCAAAAAAAAAAAAAAAGAGAAACTTGTAAAGTAAAAATAAAAAAAAAAAAAAAAAAACACAAAATCACAAAATAAAATTAGACAATATTAATCAAGGAAACCCCCTTTCAACCCCTTCCCATCATAATATACTGAGCTCTTCAAATTCGCTAATTACCTTTGACCCTTCAACTTTTGCCTTATGCCCCATCCACGCTCACTTCATGTCCTCCCAATATCAGTCAATATTAAGTCCATTTTATCCAAAATATCTTGAGCTTCTAACTCCTTAGGAACCTCCTCCACTGGTGTCGGAAAACTTCCATCTCTTCACTGCGAATTGTTAACTAGCCATCATTATCAAAAATGGAAACTCCCTCCGAACCTTTCAACAGGGATGAATGAACTTACAATAAATCCCCTATTTCTTCAATGATCCAAAGAGTAACCATATTGTTCTCAAATTTCATCCAACAACCCCCAACTGCAGTCAAACTCACTAATATCATCACTTTCCAAATCTGAAAAGTCCCCCCATTAGTTCTTTCCTTTTTCTTTATTTGCCCCATTAACACACCCAACTTTCTTCTTAGCATGAGATTCTTCCACTATGCTAAGCTCTCTTTTAGAATCCCTCCTTAAAAGCTTTGCCACTTACCAGATTTTTCTCTTTATCTTCAAAGACCTTCCTCATCTCAGCACCCGTACAATCTGCCATTCAACAAGCATAAACCTTGTCTCCCTCAAATCTGTTACAATTAAGACCAAAATCATTAGTTTCCCCCGCAAGATATCTTCCAATTTTTTATTCTTTTCCATACCACCTTTTAATCCATCTTAAAACTTGTCACATTTTTAATCCGCTGATCTTGTTTTGAATCCAATTCGTCAATATTCTGAGCTTTTTCCGAAACTTGATTAGTTTGGCTCATAACTTGGAGAGCAGTAGACTAGGAATGGATTCTGCTATTGAAGGAACTAGGGTCCTCCTTCCTAGTACGTGTCTTTTGCGTTTCAGGATCAGTATTTTGGGCCTGCAAATTTTTGGTTTCCAGAGAGGAAGTGCCTGGATCACTTTTACACAAACCATAAGCCTGACTGCCACCATGGCCCGTCTACATAGAGCCCAAGCTTTGACTCCAAGTTAAAATTCAAATCAAGCTTTGTTGAACATTGGGCCTGTCAAAATAAGTGGGCCAATTTGTTCAAAAAGGATAAGTCTTTTTTTTTTTTTTTAATTATTTGGGTTAGTAAAACAAGAAAAATGCCTTTTGGCCCAGTCCTCTTTGCAACCTCCTCCCTGAACACAACCCTAGCTGCATCTGAGAGAAATGAAACTCCTGTCGGAATTCTAATGTCCCTCACATTTTGGTTAATTGATTTCGGTTGATTTGTGATGGAACCTGACTTCGAAACCCCATAATCCTTCAGCTGCATTGTACCTCCACACCGACATCATTGTTCTTCTCTCCCAGCCATCATACCAGATTTCCAGAGAGATTGATTACCATGAACCACACCATCTTTTTTTTTTTTCCAACTTCCAACACCTGACTCCACAACCTGGGTGATGTAGGACGAGAAGCAGCTATTTGGATGGATCATTTTGAGCAGGGGTAGCGTCAAGGGTCTGCGGCCATGGGAGAATTTAGAAGAAATAGAAAAGAGGAAGGAAAGGGAAGGGAGGAGAGAGGCAATACCAGGAGGGAACTCATGTTCAATCCCAATTCAAATTCATCCATAACTGCCTACATCATGGCTTTCACATACTATTTATAAGAAAGCCTCTAAACACATGAAATTACACACATACCCCTAAAACTACATTGCATTACAAACATACCCCTAGAATACACAATTACTACAAATAAACCCCCAACATAAATAATCCTAATACAAGCAAACTGCACACACATACTTAAACAACTAACTAACTATGCACATTTGGGTTTTGGACCCAATGAACCATTCACCCTATTCTTTGACATAGGCCTCCTAATTGGGTCGAAATGATCCATCGAAATAGTTGATTCTCATCCTACATCAGTGGGACATGAGGAGTCATATGAAACTACACCACTAGAGTCCTCCCAAAATTACTTAGCAATCTCGCAAAAATCGTTTGCAAAGTTTCTCCACCCATTGCCCTTTGCACTGCGAGGAATGAACACTGCAAAATTTCCTTCCTTTCCACCCCAACCCTAACTCCAAAAGCTTTCCGACCTTTGTCGACCTAATCAACGTCCAATATAGCGTGATATCCTTACAAATGCTCCGATAACCCCTATACTTCCGGCTGAAGGCCGGCAACCCATCAACAAATCAGAAAGGCTCCTTCTTAGATGACCTAGCAATCTGTTTTGAGCAACATTATTTTCGACCAGAGCTAAGGAAAAATCTCCCCAATCTTGCCTAAATGCAGATGGAAGGATTTCCCTTCAATCTAGATTGATCAATTCACTATAGCCTACAACATAATGCTCTATAACTCCCATATACATGAGTGAGAGAAAGAACCGTATCACGAGACGGAAAGAGAGGAGGAGAAAGAGATAGAGCGAGAAATTTTTATCTTCTCCCTTCTCTACCTATATTTTAAAATTCTTTTTGTTCAACGTGTCTGTTTTATTTTCAATTGCTTGATGTTCGGGAGGAAATCCCATGGAAAACTTTTGTTTTTTTTGAAAGGTTATTGGAAAATAATTTATGAGTGAAAATCATTTTGAGAAATACTATATGTGATGGTCATGAAAGTAATGGCACTAGCGCATTTCAATACCTTGGACCTATTATGCAAGCTGAAGAAGAAATCGAAGAAGATATAATACATAGAGTTAAAGTGGTTAAGTAAATTGGAGAAGTGCTTTGGGTGTGTAAATCATTTTGTGGACAAAAACATCCTTATATTTTAAAAGTAAGACTAAAAATTTCTAAAAGTTAATTTTTTTATATCATATATATATATTTCCCGATCTTTTAACAGAAAGATTAAATATTTCTAAAATTGGAAATTTGTGTATTATGTGCACACAAATATCCTTATCTTTTTTGAACAAGATTAAATATTCCTAAAAGAAGTAAATATCTATCCTATAAGTAATTCAATTAAAATTACGTAAAATTTTATTTAGAATGACTAGAAATTTTTGTTTAAAAATAAAAGAAAAAAGTTTCATTTGGTTGAAAAATAAATAAACTAATAGTATATATACACGTATCTATGTTTATCTATATAATAAATTGATAAAAGTACAGATAGGATAAATGATTTTATAAAAAAAATATCCTATATAATATGACCTTCTTCCAAGATTGTTGGAAGGTGGTTAAGGATGATTTGCTTAAGGTCTTTAATGAATTTTATGGGAATGAGAATTTATGCAAGGGTATCAATTCCACATTCATAACTCTAGTGCTGAAGAAGAATAAATCCATTAAGATTTCTGACTTTAGACATATTAGCTTAGTTTCCATAGGTTATAAAATCATCACTAAAGTGTTAGCTAATAGGCTGAGTATGGTGCTTGATAGGACTATTTTTTTTTGGGGGGGGGGGGGGGGTGGGCAAATTGTAGATGCCATTATGATTGTTTATAAGGTTGTGGAGGATATTTGGAGAAGGAAGAAAAGGGAGTCATCTTTAAGTTGGATTTTTGATAGATCTTATGATAGAGTGGATTGGATGTTCCTAGATAATATTTTTGTGAGGAAGGGGTTTGGCAGGAGATGGTAGCGTTGGATTACAGATTGTTTGCATAATGTGAGCTACTCAGTTTTAGTGAATGACGAGCTTAAATCTTGGTTTAAGACTACGAGAGGGACTAGGCAAAGTGACCCCTTTTCCCCATTTTTTTTTGTTTTAGTGGTTGATGCTTTTGAGTAGGATGGTGGATAGGGCAGTGGTTTTGGTTTAGTAAAAGATTTGGAGGTGGGAAGAGATGGGGTTAGAGTCTTGCACCTTCAGTTTGCCGATGATACTATCTTTTTTCTAGAGGACCATAAACCTTCCTTCAAGAATATTTTGGGTCTCCTGCACGTTCTTTGAGAAGCTTTTGGCTTTCAGATTAATATGGGAAAGAGCTGTATCACGACTTTCAATATGTCTATTGAGAGTTTATGAAATTGATTCTATTATGGAATCATGAATAGTCATTAGTTCAAACAGTTCCCAGTAGGGCGCTATCTGCGGATGTGGGGTTCAGCGTTTTGGATTGGTCACTGTCCTATCTTGGGGTTCCTTTGGGGGTTAATCCTAGATCTGCTAGCGTTTGGGATCCTATTGTGTAGAGGGTTTCTAAGAGACTTGATTGGTGGAAAGGCGCTCTTTTTCTCTTGGTGGTAGAATTACGCTTGTCCAGGCTTGTCTTTCTAGTATCCTTTTATATTTTCTTTCAATTTTCAAGATTCTGGTGGGGTTTGCTAATAAGATTGCGAAGATGGTGAGGGATATTTTGTGGTCAATTGTAGTGGGGTTTAGGGATCATTTGGTAAGTTGGGGAGTGGTGGAGCATGTGGGTGGTTTGGAAATCTGGTGTCTAAAAACACAATTCTCTTTGCTAAATGGCTTTGGCGGTTTCTGTTAGAGAATTCTTCCCTATGGCATTTGGTTGTTATTAGCAAGTATGGATTAGATGAGAATAGGAGTGATACTAATTTGAGATTTAGATGTTCTTCAGAGAGTTTGTGGAAACCTATTTCTTAAAGTTATCCCCTCTTCATCTCGATATTATATTCCTTGTGGGAAGAGGTAGTAGTATCCGTTCTTGGATAGATCTTTGGATGGGGAATGTAGTTTTCTCCACCTCTTTTCCATGCCTTTTTTGCTTGAGTTCCGAGCATGATAGGTCCATTTCTTCTTTTCTTGTTGATCTAGTCGTCCTCTGCCTTCTTGAGACTCCACTTCCGCAGATCGTTAAACAATAGGGAAATTGTAGAGCTATCCTCTTTGCTAGTCTTGTTGCATTACTGTTGGTTTTCTTTAGAGGAGGATAGGCTGTCTTGGTCTCTGGATCCTTCGGGGTTTTATTCATGCAAATCTTTTTGTGATTTTTTGAATAGGTTTAATATATCTTTTCCTCACTATAGTTTTATTTGGAAGGCCAAAGTCCCCTTTTAAGGCTTTGGAATTGTTCTTTTCTTGTAGTCTTTGTGGGGTTGTGGATGGAGTGTAATGTGCACTTTTTTCTAGGGAAGAAGTTTCCTCAGTTGCTGGTTTGGGAATAGATACATTATTTTGCTTCTGTTTGGTGCATGGGATAAGGGAATAATTGGGTGAGTTTTTCTGATATTCAGTGTGATTTACGTTGTGTGTTGGAGTATTAGTTTGTGCTGGTTTTTCTCTCTCTATTTTTTTAGTCTTTAGGTTGTCTTTGTGTTTTTTTATCTGGATTTTCCAGACTTTGTTAAAGAGATGGCTTATTCTCCTAGCTGTATATTAAATTCTTCTTTTATTGTAAAGAAGATAATTATCTTAAAAGAACGTAGTTTTAATCAACATTGGATAATATTATATTTATAAAATATATTTGAGATAAATTAAATGTTTGAAGCAAAAAAAATTAGATAGATTTATATTTTAAAATTTTATTTTAACTAGTATAAGTAAAAATAATTTAATAGTATTATAAACACTAAATAAAAGATATTTAGTAGGTGTCGAGGTGAAATTGCTAGTGAGCCCTAGAACTTATAAGCGGGAAAAAAGGAGGTGCAAGAAGAACTTAAAAATCTGGTTTCTTCTATTAAATATAAAGGGGAGGGAAGGGAGTTGGGAAGGGAGGAAAACGAGTGAAATTATGAAAATTGTTAGTTGGAATGTTAAAGGGCTAGGAGATTTTAGAAAGAAGGGATTAATAGAAGAGGTCCTTCTTAGATACTCTCCTAATATGGTTTTGATTTAGGAGACTAAATTTGAGAATGTTGATTTGGGGGGGAGGGTGGTTTTTAGAGGGATTTGGGAAGGACACGATAAGGATTGGGCTTTCGTGCCTTCTCAAGCGTCAGCAGGTGGTGTTTTGGTGATGTGGGATACTCACTCTATTAGTAAAGTGGATGGTATAGTAGGTTTTTCTCTTTTTCCGTTTTAGTATATGTTAGAGACCAAGATTGTTGGTGGGTTTTGTCGGTGTATGGTCCTTCTAGACCAACCCTTAGGAGATCTTTTTGTGATGGGCTTGGTTAAATGTATGACTTTTGTGCTTCTAATTGGATTGTGGGTGGTGATTTTAATGCGGCGAGGTTTCCCTGAGAGAAGAAAGGAGGTGATAGATTTACTGGGACTATGCTGAGTTTTGACTCCCTTATTAGGGATTGTGGTTTGAGAGACCTTCCTCTAGATAATGCTAATTTTATGTGGTTGATGGGTGGGGCTAGAGTGGTGGGGAGTAGGCTTGGTAGATTTCTTTTTTTGTATGGAATGGGAGGACAAGTTCCCTAATCTCTCTCAATAAATTTTTCCTAGGCGCATTTTTGACCAATTTAACATGTTGGAATCGAGGATGATTTCTTGGGGACCTATTCCTTTTAGATTTGAAAATATGTGGTTGGATCATGATTCCTTTCAGCCCTTAGTCATGAATTCTTGGAATAAGAATGTCGAGAGGGGATGTGAAGGTTTTAGATTCATGAAAAAACTGAAAAGGTTAAAAGAGAAGTTGAAAGATTGGAATAGGGAGGTGCTCGGAGACTTAAGGTTTAGAAAGGCTAGTATCTTAGGAGTGTTGGTTGAGTTTGATAGGAAGGAAGAAAATTCTATCAGGGAAGGAAGAGATGAGAAGAGTATCTTTGAAGAATGAATTGGATGAGGTGATTTTCAAGGAAATGAGAAGTTGGAGGCAGAAGACAAAGATTAAATGGATCAGAGATGGTGATTGTAACTCTAGATTTTTTCATATGATAGCTACTGGGAAAATGAGGAAGGATTTGATTAGGGAGTTGGAAGTGGATAGGGGGGTCATTACATACAATCAGAGTCAAATTGCTTCTGAAATTGTTGAGTTTTATTCTAATTTTTATTTTGAGGGGGATGATAGCTGACCTATGGTTGAAGGACTAGAGTGGGACACTTTTTTCTGGTGAGGAGGTGGTTTCGTTGAAGAGATCTTTCGAGGAAGAGGAAGTGAGGGCCACGGTTTTTTGGATCGAGAGCGATAAAGCTGCAGGACTTGACAATTTTAATATGGTTTTTTTCTAGGATTGTTGGAAGGTTAGGGATGTTTTACTTGAGGTCTTAATGAATTTTATGGGAGTGGTATTTTAAGCAAGAGTATCAATTCCATTTTTATTACTTTAGTGCCGAAGAAGAATAAATCTATTAAGATTTCGGACTTTAGACCAATTAGCTTAGTTTCCTGTGTTTATAAAATCATCACTAAAATGTTAGCTAATAGGCTGAGTATGGTGCTTGATAGGACATTTTTAAGGCTCATAGTGCATTTGTGGGGGTAGGCAAATTGTGGATGCCATTCTGGTTGCTAATGAGGTTGTGTAGGATATTCGGAGAAGGAAGAAGAAGGGAATCATCTTTAAGTTGGATTTTGAGAAAGTTTATGATAGAGTGAGTTGGAAGTTCCAAAAATAAGATTTTTGTCAGGAAGGGTTTTGGTGAAAGATGGCGGCCTTGGATTAGAGGTTGTTTGAATAATGTGAGCTACTCAATTTTAGTGAATGACGAGTCTAAATTTTGGTTTAAGGCTATGAGAGGGATTAGGCAAGTTGACCCTCTTTCCACGTTGTTTTGTTTGTTTTTGTTTTAGTGGCTGATTCTTTGAGTAGGATGGTGGATAGGATAGTGGTTAGAGGTTTAGTGAAAGGTTTGGAGGTGGGGGAGAGAGAGGGTTAGGGGCTCATACCTTCAGTTTGCTGATGATACTATCTTTTTTTTAGAGGACCATAAACCATCCTTTAAGAATGTTTTGGGTGTCCTTCACATTTTCGAGAAGGTTTTTGGTTTTAGGGTTAATATGGGAAGGAGCAGTATTGCGGCTATCAATATGTTTGTTGAGTGTTAGGGAGCTATCCGAGGAGGTGGGGTGTAGTGTTTTGGATTGGCCACAGTCCTATCGTGGGGTTCCTTTGGGGGGTAACCCTAGATCTTCTAGCTTTTCAGATCTTGTTTTTGTAAGGGTTTCTAAGAGATTGGATGGGTGGAAAGGCATGCTCTTTTTTCTCTTGGTGGTAGAATTACGCTTATTTGGCCTGTCTTTGTAGCATCCCTTTATATTTTCTTTTAATTTTCAAGATTTAAACAGGGGTTGCTAGTAAGATTGAGAAGATAATGAGGGGTTTCCTGTGGTTGGGGGTAGGGGGTTTTAGGGATCATTTGGTTAGTTAGGGAGTCGTGGGTAGGTCTGAATAGGAGAGCGGTTTGGGTATTGGAAGTCTGGTGTATAAAAACGCAGCTCTTTTTGGCTAAATGGCTTTGCTGGTTTCCGCTAGAGAATTCTTCCCTATTGCATTTGGTTGTTAAAAGCAAGTATGGGTTAGATGAAAATGGGTAGGATACTAATTTGAGATTTAGATGTTATTTGGAGAGTTCGTGGAAAGCTATCTCTTGGAGTTATCTTGTATTCATTCCCCATATTAACTTCATGGTGGGAAGAGAATCCTTGGTTCGGGAATGTAGTTTTGTCCACATCTTTTCCATGCCTTTTTTGCCTGAGCTTACGAGAGGATTGGTTCATTTCTTCTTTTCTTGTTGATCTAGGTCGATCTTTTTGCTGTAGGGACTGAGAAAATATTTATAGGAGGAGTTTGAATGGACATGTTGGAAGGGATAATAAAAATTGTGAGAGGATGCATAGAGGATATGGATATGGAGACAAAAATGAGCCTGGGGAGATGATCTTTGACTTCGCTATGTCATATGATTTTAGTATAATGTATACTTGCTTTAAGAAGAGAGAAGAACGCTTAACCTTTAAAAGTGGACAAAATAGAAGTCAAATGGATTTTTTTTTTTTTTTTAACTAGGAGGGTAGATCGTTTATCATGCAAGGATTGTAAAGTTATTCCAGGTGAAAGCCTAACCATACAACATAGTCGTAGTGTTAGATACATGTATTAAAAAATGGAAGAAAAAGGATAAAATAAACTAGTGTAAGAGAACTAGGTGGTGGAACCTAAAAGGAGAAAATATAATAAAATTTAAAGATAAAATGATCAAAGATGGGGATTGGACTATAGAGGATGGGATAGATACAAATACTTTTAGGAGTAGATTTGTTAGCTCTATTAAAAAAGATAGCAAAAAAGATTTTAGTTGAATCAAGGGGAAGATTCTTGAATAGCAAAGAAAGTTGGTGGTGGGATAAATATGTACGAAAAACTATAAAGACAAAAAGAATTTGGTATAAAATGTGGCAAAAATGTAGAAACATGGATAACTTTGAAAAGTATGAGGAGGCAAGAAAAGATGCAAAAAACGCCGTTAGTGAAACTAAATATAGATCATTTAATAGTTTGTATGATAGATTAGGTACAAAAGAAGGGGAAAGAGATATATTTTAACTTGCTAAAGTTAAAGAAAGGAGAAGTAAGGACTTAGGAAATGTAAAACGTTTAAAAAGTGAAGATGATGTTGTTTTGGTTAAGGACAAAGACATTGAAGAAAGATAGCGAAGTTACTTTAGTAAGTTGTTTAATGAAAACCAAATAGAAGGCTTAAACTTAGAATTGTCAAATGAGGAAAAGACTAAAAATATGAGATTTATTCGCAATATTAGAGTTAACGAAGTTAAGTTTGCACTAAAAAAGGATGAAACATGTCCAAAAATCCAAAAAATAACACACAAATGATTTATTTATTTATTTAACTAAAATGCTAAAAATAACTAAAAAGAAAAAATTGAGAAAAAGAAAGACCCCATTTAACGTGTCCAAATAGAAAAGATTTAGAACTACCTGAAATTGCTCTATAGAAGAAACAATAAGCAATTCTCCTGGTTATTTGTCATCTTGGTTCCACACCCTCTTCCCCAGTGACAGATTGTTTGCATCTCTCTCTAGACATTGCCAGCGGCTGGAAAAACTCCTCCCTGACCTTTTGCAACTGCTGGATCAACACAGTGGCATCCTGTGCTCCATGATCAGGAAGAACCCCCATTCCCTGCATGCCATCTCAGAAAGCTTTGCTGCTTCAACAAGTTCTATTGTTGCTGGTCTGGCAGTGCAACAGAAGCTTGGGAGGCCCATGGTGTAAGGTAGCAAGGAGCTAGGGCTCAAACTCTTATTGCCTCTGTCTCTCAGCTCTCTGATATTGGTTTTTGTTATATATATGGGCGGTCTTAAAGGGAGAACAAATGCATGGTTTAATGTCCCTGTTGTGTCCTAAAGTGTTCAGCCGTGTCTCAAATGTGTCTGAGGATTAAAAACAATTAAAATAGTTACTGACAAGTGTCGACTCAGGCCTTCCAGAAATGTCAGTGTTTTCTAGACAGCTACTCAAGCTATTCATTGGCATCATCACTGGGTTCCACCACATGCGTTATTTCCCTTGTGTTTGAATGTTTTTCATGTGACTAGAGCAGGTTTGGAGGTTCTTTCAGCAATGCTTTTGCCAATCTTCAGGCGACTTTGTTGGCCTGATATGGCACTGAAATAGGGGGTTTGGTGAATTGAGCGTGACAAATTTTTCATGCATTACAAATTTTAACAAACGAGTGCAGAAGCAGTCACAATTTTGTTAGCTAAACAATGAAATAGTAGTTGTGAAAACAAAAGAGACAACAACACATGGGATTTATAGTAGTTCAGTCTCCATTAACCTTCACTCCCTAAGATAGCTTGCTTGGGAATTTCACTAATATAATAGAAAACACTCTGTACATTTACACTAACTGTACAAGCCATGAAACAGCCCAAAACTGCACCTGGCACAATGAATATGTCCTGCCCAGTCGGTGCAAGGAACAACATGTGCAGGGAAGGCTGACAAAATATTGAGAAAACATAAACCAGTCCAACCATTCAACAAAATAGAGTTATGGCAGCAGATAATGACACCTTGTGATATGTCAAAGGCAGGAAACAAATTATAGTAGGACTTTAAGAATCTGCTGCAACCACAGAACATCAGCAACTGGCACTTGCAGACTGCATTGACCATTAAGACAGGGAAAAAACTGGATTGAAAAGCAACAGCAACTACGAACAAAACACATGTTATGATACAGGTGCAGTTTTCTGATAACGCAGATAATTGCCTTGCCTTCACATCACAGACTACAGAGGAATCGTACACATGCGGCACTCACAGAGGATACACAATTGAAAGAGGGATAAAAAAAAATTTGGGCATCTCACGAACCAGGAAATAACTTCTAATCTAAAAGTCGATCAAGGAGAGAGAAAGATGAGGGAAGGGACTGTGAACAGCATTGATGAACAGTAGCAATAAACAGTAATGTCCACGGTCGCTTTGAAAGGTAACATGAACATATTAAAAGTAGCATGAACAGTGTGATGAACAGCAACGAAAACCAAGGATCAAGCATGGAGGACCAAAGTTTGCTTTTACCTGGTTGCAGACATGAAAAATCTAAATTATGAGAATTCAAATTAGGGTAGGGTTAATAGAGTACGAAAGAAGTGAGCGTGTTTTTCACAAACAAGCCCACCCTATAAACACTGTTGCTTGGCTAGGAAAATGATGACATTAGTGATATCTTAGGGAATTGTGCCATATGAATGACAGTTGAATGAATACGAATATGTCGCACAAAACAATACAAGCACTGCACTATATGATTTGTGATGTGTGTCTGAATTAGAGTGAAGGAACTTTACAAGTAGAGATGCATTTACTGTTCATGCTAACAGGAAAACACACATGAACAGATCCTCCAAGAACCTCAAGCACGCAATCTTGGGAGCCGTGTTATGGGTGGAATTACACAACGTCTTGCAGCACGCTTGCTGCAACAAGTTCTGCAGACTCAAACATAATTTCTGCTTCAATTTAATCTTTGCAGGTAAATTTTGCATAAGCTGAGGCATGATATTTTATAAAGCAACTTGTAAAAAAGAAAATTCTTTTGTGTTCTTTCTATCATTATTTTTTACATGATATATGACTTGAAATCTCTGTAGTTTTAACATTTGAATTCTTTTGTGTTCTTCCTAACATTATTTGTTTCATGATATAAGCCTCTCTTGAAATCTATGTATTTTCAACACTTCATTTATCACTCATGTATAAAAGATTAGTAGAAAGTTGTTTGCCATTTAGAAGTATTTAATAAACCTCTATTTGTAGTTTTAAAATTCCAATTATCACTCATTTATAAAAGATATATGGAAAATTGTTTGCATTAGAAGTATTTAATATGGTGTGATATTTTTTTATCACTAACAATCTATTGCAGACTAGGAGGCCTTTTAAAGCTGTGTCTCCAGATGCATGTATTCTATGTTTTGATAGTTAAAAATCTGCCCCTCACCTGTTCCTCTATTGCTCCTTTTATGTGGAGGGGGTGGAATAATTTAGCCCATTTGGAGAGAGTTGGGTGTCTGGAGTCGGTGGAGGAATTTGTGGCTATCTCATTTTCAAATTTTGGGAGGTAAAGCTGGGCCAGCTTTGTGTAGGTGTGTGGTTTTGTTGTTCAGTGCAGTTATGGTTGGAGTGGGTTGCTTGTATATTCATGGGGAAAGAGGTTTTCTTTGCTATGCTTTGGGATAGGATTCAGTATTTGACCTTGTTGTGGCTTTTGCAGTAGGCTGTTTGAGAGGAGTCTCTTTTTCAGATTTGTAGTGTGATTGGTGGGCAGTGCTGTACTGAAATTTTTTTATCTTTTTGTTTGTTTATCTTCCAAGGAATATTTCTTATGCTCCTTTTTGTACTTCTTGTTCTCTTTAATAAAATATCTTCCTTTTCAATAAAAAATGGTGTGATATTTTTTCTACTCTGGATATTATCTATAAATTGCCTGATGGATTGCTCTTTTTCCCCCCCTTTTTCACTCTTGGGATTTTCCATTTTTGTGAGGAATCTTATTGAGAGAGAGAGAGGTTGCTTTTTTTTTTCTCCCCTTTTTTCACTCTTGGGATTTTCCATTGTGTGTGTGTGTGTGTGTGTGTGAGAGAGAGAGAGAGAGAGAGAGAGAGAGACTGATGAGCCCCTTGAATTAATGTGTGCTTCATCCTATTCAGCTCCAAGTTGGGGAATGTCGAAAAAGTATGGGTTTTAGATTCTATTGGGAAATTCTCTTGCAAATCCTTCTTTTATCATTTGGTCCACAATCCCGGTGCTATTCCCTTTGGCCCTCACTCCTTTCTTAGGAAGCTAAAATTTCTTCTAAGTTAAGGCCTTTATGTGGACACCAATTTTGTGAAAAATTCACACTAATGACTTGCTCTAGACAGATGATCTCTTAGTCCTTATTGCCTCGTGTATGTCCTTTGCTCTGGGAATAGAAAGAATTGCCCACACTTGTTCTTACATTGTCATTTCTCTTGGTCACTTTGGAGCAAGTTTGGTATTCTTGGAGATAATTGGGTCTGTCCTTCCTCATTGGAGGCGTTTTATTTATTTTATGAGGTTTTGGGGTTTTGGGATGGGGAAGGAGAGAAAGGCTTTGTGGTGATGCTTGTGGTGATGCTTGTTTATGGCTATTTTTTGATGTCTTCAGTTAGAGAGACATGTTAGGATTTTTGAGAGAAAAGCTACTTCTCAATCTACTTTGGAGTAGAGTGGTGTTTCCTACTCTTTTAGGGTTTCAACTAATGGTTTCTCTTGGCATTTACTGTTAACTGATTTACATCAGGAGAATGCTTTAATCTAGGAGAGCTGTTCTGTAATTTGTTATTTTTCTTTTGATTTTTTCTGTTTTGTTGTATTATGAGAGGATATCTTATTCTCCCTGTTTCCTTTTTCTTTCTTTTTGTTGTAATATTCTTCCCCTTCTCCAATAAAATTCTTTGTTTGATTCTCTTTTTAAAGGGCAAGTGGTTAAAATCTATAACCCTTGTATGTATGTTTGTGTCTGTGTGTGAGGTGTTTTTTTTTTTTGTGTGTGGGGAATTTCAACAACATAGCTCTCAAAGGAATACACTTGCTTTTTCTCTCGCAAAACCTCTCTTCTTCTTTCACGAAGGGCTGAGAAATGGGATTGTTAAAAGATATCAAAGAGATGAGAAAAAGTGGGAAGATCTTCAATCAGAGATTGGACAAAGTGGGAAGAGTCCTTATTTGTTTGTTCTTGAACACAATCAAATTTGCAATAGGTGGATGAGATTTCCTGTAATTGCTACCAATTGGTTTTCTGATAGCTTGTTGATTTTGGGTCAGTTAGGATGGGGTTTTCGAAGTATTTGAATGGGTGATATGAGGTATTGGATGTCTATTTATCTAACAAAGTTGTGGAAGTTAGATTAAATTGGGCTTTGTTTCTCCTATTTCTCGAAAATCCCAAAAAAGCACTACATGTGATAATTAAGTTATACAACAATGAAAACAAGACTCATAAATGATCAATTGTGCTTCTGCGGGTTGCCTTGTTTGACTCTCTGATTCGGCTCGCCTTCTTCCCCAGCACAGACAACAATACATGGCAAATCAAAGGGATTGAATCAATTGAATATCATATTAATGATGAGGCCAAAGAAAACATCCAACGATGAATCTCCTAGTGACCAGATCCAAGTAGATCTATTACAAACCATTGCTGCAACTAGGGACGGAGATCCTTCTCTGTGTAATCCATTATAGCAAATCTAATGAAATCCTTTTATATTTGGTTGTTTATAATGCTTTCTCTGCAACTTGAAGATCATGGCAGACACTGGATCTGAGTGATTGAAGCCCCACCATTGGAGTGAGTACAGAGTACTTCTTGTTTGCTGTTGTCTGCTAAAGCTGCTGGTACTCCAGGAACACCTCCATTCCTTTACACTCTAGGAACACCTCTAGTTACCTCTACTTCTTTTTTGTTACGGAGGTTTCCTCAACATTGCTAAAGAGCTATTTCACACTTCCTCAATTATTATTGGATTTAACAAACTGTGAAATTTTTTGCCAAAATAGAAAAAAATTCAAAAGGGAAATTTCTGAATTTAAGGATTTGTGAAGAAAGGGGGATTAGGTTGAACATTGAAGCTATGTTGGGATGAGGATGAAAGGAGGAAGGAAGAGTTATGACAGCCAAGCTTGTTCATGGCATTATGCTTGCCTATGACCACGAGCCTTACCCATCATGTTAGGCTTTATTCTTGGGTAAGGATATTGCCTTAGCGAAAATAGTGAGTATGAGTCTTTGATTACTTTGATGTTTCTTAGGGATAGAGTGACACTAGCATAGGAAGCTCTTTAGGGGATGGTGAATGTTCATAAATCATTGTGAAACTCACTAGCTATGTAAATGTGTTTAGCTCACCTACCTCTCTTACTAAAAATTTGTTGCCTATAGAGTTGTGAATATAAATTGCATACTTTAGAGTTTATTGTGCGACTCCCATTACCTATCATTATTGTTTGCTATTTCTGCCTCCTTTGCATTTGATGTTTGTGAATTTGTTCTGTGATGAAATTGTAGTATATTTTTAGTTGACTAGTTAAGCTAGTATGTTATAATTATTGTTGCACCGCTCTTCATAAAGTGTGAAGTGTTCATCAATTGACAATTGGTATCACAACTTGGTTAATTGTTCTATGATTCAGTTGCCTTCAAATTGTGGGATGATGTGAAGAATTGGTAGGAAAACCATGTTGCACCCTAATGTCGAGACAATTGAAGCGCTAGAGGAGCAAACTAAGACAACCAACAATGTGGCTGTGGAGATGGTCCAACTTGCTGAGCATGTTGGTGTATTGGAGGATTCCATTGAGGAATAGGTAGAAGTATTTTGTGGTATGGTAGAAATGCTACAACACTAGATGGTTAAGCTTACTGCCAAGATGAACATGATGGTCTGTGCTATTGGTAATTCCAATTCTATAGGGTTAGAGTATGGAAGAACAAGGGTGCCAAAACCTAGAGAATAAAGGGGGTGCTCATGATGCTAAAGAGTTGGAGAACTTTTTTAACATGGAGCAATACTTTTGTGCAGTGAGGACCGATTCGAAGGAGGCAAAAGTATCCATGACGACTATGTACTTGAATGATGACGCTAAGCTATGGTAGTGTACCAACTAAGATGAGATTTAGAATGGATGCTGTGTAACTGATAGTTGGGCATACTTGAAGAGAGAGAGATCAAGGCCCAATCATTTTGTGAAAATTTTAAGTACAATTCTTTGTGCAAACAACAAGATCTTAAGTAAGGAAGTATGTGAAACAATTTTTTACTTTGATGTTGGATATCTACGAGATGTAAGAGAAAGACATGGTCTAGTGTTTACTTGAAGGATTGCAACTGCAGGCAAGGGCTTAACTTTATCATTGGAGAGTTTAAGACATGCGTACGACACAAGATATTGCAAAATGCTTGATTGACTATGTTGGAGAGAGTTCCACCATGTCCAAGGAGAGTAGCATGTTGGATGGAACAATGGAAAGTCTTTCAAGAGAGGCAAACCAAAAGTCAGGGAGTCGACACCAAGGCATTAAGTTTAAAGAAGATTCTTGATTTTTCGACACATCTAGTAGTAAGGGTAAGTTGGCGTGCTTCTAATGTTGAGGCTGTCACTAAGTGCTGATTGCCCTCACATGTCAATGTTCAATGCCTTGAAAGCTTCCATTGTAGAGGGGACACGAGGATAGGATGAGGATGAAGGGGAAATTTCAAGGATGGATGCAATGCATTTCTCAATGCGTTGGATAGGCAAACAAAAGAATTTAACTTACCTAAGCTAAAGGATTAATGTTTATAGATCTATGGATCAATAGAAAGAGAACGCATGTTTTGGTGGATATGAGGGGCTACCCATAACTTTGTCTCTTAGGGGAAAACAAAGAGACTCAACTTAAACATGGAGAAGGATTCTAGACACATGAAGTGGTTAACTTTACAGCTCAACCTACTCTAGGAGTAGCCAAACAAGTGATTATGAAGCTTCAGCAGTGGATAGGACATGCAAATCTTACAATTGTTCCAATAGATGATTTCTAAGTGATACTTGGAAGGGAACTATTAAGGGAGACTAGGCAGTCCCGATGTCGTTTTCTGTCTCCCTTCATTTAATGGGAGATCACCCTTATGTGGTGCAAAGCATTGTGAAGAAAGGGGGTGATGAGAAGTTTTTCTTTGCCATTGAACTCAAGAAGTGATTGAGAAATGAACAAACATATTTTTCCTTGTCGATGGTGGATGAAGAGGCAAGACGAGCGACTTCTTATTGCCATAGCTAAGTTATGCCTAGTACTTCGCTAGGTTTGGCTTGCAGTTAGGTTACTAGCAGATAAGGATAGTAGATGGTGATGAATTGAAGACTATTGCTTGCTTGACACTGTACAGGGCATATGAATTCTTGGTTATACTCTTTAGGTTGACGAACACTAACAATTTTTTGCATGTGAATGAATCAAGTGTTTCATGACTGCCTTGACAAGTTTGCAATGGTATACTTGGATGACATTGTTATCCATAGTTCCACTCTAGAGGAACATGAAGAGCATCTATGGAAGGTGTTTCAGGTTGAAGAAGAACATCCTTTATGGCTCAAAAGAGTATCAAATTCCTTAGTTATATGGTTGGACAAGGTCGTATCCGGATGGATATGGAGAATGTGAGAGCTATTAAACATAATCAAGAAGTTACATTCCTTTCTTTGCACTTGCCAATTACAATCACAAGTTCATGGAGGGATACTTGAGGATGATTGCCTTGTTAACCAAACTGTTGTATAAGGTCATATGTGGAATTGGACAGAGGAATGCCAAGGAGCTTTTGGCAACTTCAAGGAAGCATGATGTAGGGTTTGGTACTTGCTCTTTTGAACATCATGAAACCCTTCAAGATATAAACACATGCATCAAATTATACCTTTGTTGGAGTCTTTTTATAGGATGAGCAACCTATTGTGTATGAGAGCCATAAGTTCAATGAAGCTGAATGAAAGTACACAACCCACGGAAGGAGATGCTAGCAATGATTCATTGTCTATGCTTGTGGTGGCATTACCTACTTTTGTTGTCAATCATTTCTTTACACTTCCTAAGTTATCCCCCTAAGTAGGCTTGTTGGAAAGAATTCCTAGCGGAGTTTGATTTCTCTTTCAAGCATAAGGCGAGACAGATGAATCAAGTCACAGATGCACTGTGTAGGAAGGTCGAGCTTGCAACCTTACAACTTAACACACTTGACAATAAGTAGGGTTACTATGGAAATGCGAAAGTGTATTAAGGAGAACCTTATCAAAGATCAAGTGGCCCCAAACCTTATGAAGTTGGTGGAAAGTTTGAGTTAAGCGGATAGAATGTTGTTGACACATGGTAACTATCTTGTTGTGCCTCGAACTAGTGACTTGAGAAAGACAATGTTGGAAGAATGTCATGACACCATGTGAGGGAGAATGTGACTAGCCAAACTTGTTCAGAGAATTGTGCTTGCCTATGATTGCTTGTCTTATGTGCATGGATTGGGTTACCATCGTGTATATGGTACTGTGGGTTTTACTTTGGAGTAGGATAATGCCTTAGTGATTCTTCGATCACTTTGATGTTTCCTAATGATAGAATGAGAGTTGTAAAGTTCTTTAGGAGTGGATGAATGTTTATCATTATTTTAAAACTCATTAGGTATTGAAAACATGTTTAACCTACTTGCTTCCCTCACTAAATACACATTGCCAATATAGGTGTGAACGATGAATACATTGCTTTGTAGTGTACCACGTGTCTCTCATTTCATGATTGTTTATTATTTCGCTTACTTTGCATTTGATGATTATGAATTTATTCATGTAGTGAAACCGTGGTATTCTTTCAGCTAAGTAGTTAAGATAGCGTGCCATAACTAGTGCTTGCATGGCCTTTTACAAGGTGTTAAGCGTTTGACCCATGAAACTGAGCTAGGATTAAATGGGTTGATGGGTTAGAAGGGAGGACTCATTTTCACTTGTTTAATTTTGGGACTAAATGGGTCACCCATTTATGACCTATGTTTTACCCTAACCCATTGGTTGGGTAGGTTAATGGGTACAAGATATAATTGCCATCTCCGCTTGTGATGCACTTAATATCCTAATTTTTTCACACACTACCGGTCTCAAGCCCGGTTAAAGGGGGAGGGTTGCGTTAGGTAGCTGACAGCTAGTGTAAAGTTTTTGAGATCACTATGATATGAATTCTTACCAAATATTTGTTGGGGCATTCCCTACGAGTGACACATTGCACTTGTATCACTCGGGTGCAGCGAAAAGTGGGCGAGGGTGGGCTAGATCGTTGCCCCGAAGCGATGCGTTGTGTCAACGCCCGGGTAAGGTGCCAAATATGCGAGGGTTCTTGCATTATTCTGGACGTGGGCAGGTAAAGAAGTTAGTTTAGGAAACTAGGATTAGATTAGCAAATTGTAATATAGAGACACTTATGGGTAAAATAATGGAAATTGTGGACAGAATGATTAGAAGAAGAATTAATATAATTTGCCTTCAAGAAACAAAGTGGGTTGGGGAGAAAGCTAGAGAAATTGATAAATTATGATTTAAACTTTGGTACACTAGAAAAGAAAAAACACAAGAATGGAGTAGGAATTACTATATACAAATAAAAGATAGTGTTGTTGATGTAAACTATGTAGGGAATAGAATTATAAAAATCAAGATGGTATTAGGACAAGAGATAATAAATATCATTAGTGCTTATGCTCCTCAAGTCGGCTTAGCAGAAAATCTTGAGAAACAATTTTGGAAGATATGGATGGCATCATACAAGGCATACTAGGGACTGAGAAAATATTTATAGGATGAGATTTGAATGGACACATTGGAAGAGATAATAAAAGTTATGAGAGGAAATATAGAGGATATGGATTTGGAGACAAAAATGAGTCTGGGGAGATGATCTTAGAATTTGCTATGTCTTATGATTTTAGTCTAATGAATAATTGCTTTAAGAAGAGAGAACACTTAATGACCTTTAAAAGTGGACAAAATAGAAGCCAGATAGATTTTTTTTTTACTAGGAGGGTTGATCGTTTATCATGTAAGGATTGTAAAGTTATTCCAGGTGAAAGCATAACCACACAACATAGAGTCTTAGTGTTAGATATATGTATTAAAAAATGAAAAAAAAAAAATGATAAAATAAACCTGTGTAGGAAAACTAGGTGGTGGAGCCTAAAGGAAGAAAATATAATAAAATTTAAAGACAAATTGATCAAAGATGCGGATTGGACTATAGAGGATGGGATATATACAAATACGCTTTGGAGTAGATAAGCTAGCTCTATTAAAAAGATAGCAAACGATGTTTTAGGTGAATCAAGGGGAAGATTCTCGAATAGCAAAGAAAGTTGGTGGTGGGATAAAGATGTCTAAAAAACCGTAAAGACAAAAAGAATTTGGTATAAAATGTGCAAAAATGTAGACACTGGAATAACTTTGAAAAGTATAAGTAGGCGAGAAAAGATGCAAAAAAAGGCTGTTAGTGAAGGTAAATACTAATCATTTAATATTTTGTATGATAGATTAGATACAAAAGAAGGGGAAAGAGATATATTTAAACTTGTTAAAGCTGGAGAAAGGAAGAGTAAGGATTTAGGAAATGTAAAATGTATAAAAAGTGAGTATGATATTGTCTTGGTTAAGGACGAAGACATTAAAGAAAGATGACGAAGTTACTTTAGTAAGTTGTTTAATGAAAACCAAATAGAAGGCTTAAACTTAGATTTGACAAATGAGGAAAAGACTACAAACATGAGATTTATTCGCAAAATTATGAAAAATGGGAATGCTATAGAATCAGATAACATCCCAATTGAAGTTTGGAAATACTTAGGTGATAACGAAATTATATGGTTAACTAATTTATTTAATACAATTATAAAAAATAAGAAAATGCTTGATGAATGGAGGAAAAACACTTTAATACCTATATACAAAAATAAAGGTGATATTCAAATCTGTAATAACTATCGTGGAATTAAACTTATGAGTCATTTGATGAAACTATGTGAAAGGGTAGTTGAACAATGATTAAGTTTAGAAACGAAGGTCTCAAAAAAATCAATTTTGTTTTATGCCTGGGGGATCTACCACAGAAGTTATATATCTTTTAAGAAGCATAATGGAAAAGTTTAGGGAAAAGAAGAGGGACTTGCATATGATATTTATTGACCTTGAGAAAACATATGATAGGATACCTAGGGAAGTTTTATGGTGGGTTTTAGAAAAAAAAGGGTGTATGTTGTAGGTATACCAATGTCATTAAGGATACGTAGGATGGAGTAATGACTTGTGTAAGGACTATAGATGGAGAAACTAGAGAATTTCCAATTACCATAGGTGTACATCAAGGATCTGCTTTGAGTCCTTATCTTTTTGCTTTAGTGATGGACCAATTGACTAAGAGTATTCAAAAGAAGGTTCCATGGTGTATGTTGTTTGCAGATGCTATTGTATTAATTGATGAAACTAGGGACGGAGTAGAGGCTGAGTTAGAATTTTGGAGAGAAGCTTTGGAATTTGGAGGCTTTAGGATGAGTAGAAATAAAACAGAATATATGAAATGTAATTTTAGTAATGATAGGAGGAATATTGGAGACAAAGTTAAACTTGATGATGAAGATATAAATAGCACTTGTAGATTTCGATACCTTGGATCTATTATGCAAGTTGAAGGAGAAATTGAAGATGATGTAATGCATAGAGTTAAAGTAGATTGGGTAAAATGGAGAAGTGCTTCAAGTGTGTTATATGATCGTAGAATACCCTTAAAATTGAAAGGAAAGTTTTATAGGACAACTGTAAGACCAGCTATGCTATATGGATCGGATTGTTGGGCGACGAAGAAACATAATATCCAAAAAATAAAAGTTGTCGAGATGAGAATGCTTAGATGGATGAGTGGTATAACATTGAAAGATAAATTAAGGAATGAACATATTCGTGGCAAGTTGGGCGTAACTCCTATAAAAGATATGATAAGGGAAGGACGACTCAGATGGTAGGAACACTTGCAACGTAGGCCACGTAGTGCGCTAGTGAGGAAGAGTGAGTTAGTTATTGTGGGGTGTAGTAGAAGGGGTAGGGGTAGACCTAAAATAACTTGGAAGGAGATAGTAAGGATTTGATATCCCTTTATTTGTCAAAAGAAATGGTCCATGATCACATAAATTGGTGAAAAAGGATTTATATAGCCGACCCCACCTAGTGGAACTTGAGGCTTGGTTTTGTTTTTTGTTGTTTGTATCTTTGTGGGATACAACTATCCTCAAACTTAGACATTAAGGTTTAACTAACGTGCACTCCAAGCTATCCAATAACTCTTGTAGTCCTATGGGTCCTAATTGTCTATCTCAGCCCTCAGCAATCCAAAGTCCTACCCTCCCTTCAGATTTGAAGCATTACTGTTGTTGCAACGTCCCGGAAGCGAGGTGCACTTGGGAGGCGAGGGTGATAAAATAAGTGTGCTTTTCTAGAAAAATTGGAATTTGGAGTTGCCACTAACCTATTTTTCTTGGTGCGGTTAGAACACCCGATTACTACTCAATTAAGAATAGTATCGGTCTGTGTATACCGGGATCGGGATTGGGAGTTCGGTTATTCTACGGGAAGGTATTCACACCCTTTACGCACCCGTTCTATGAACGATACCTAATTAACTAAGAATTATCTCCAAATTGAATTTTAACAACTTTTTAATTAACTCCTTAAATAAACAAATAAGTTAACAAAATATACACAATTAATGGAAAATAATCAAAACGGGGTAGGAATGTCTAATAAGACCCCCAAAAGAGGGATCTCTTTAGAAAAACCCCCCTCAGAGCTAATACAAGTGATGCCTGAAATGCCCATTTCCCTTTTTATAATCATAGGGACACACCCACACAAAAGTATATTATTATATAATATAAAAAATACTCAAAATACCGCAATATATAATACTAAATATAAACTAAAATACTAAAATACTTAATAATAAAAATAACTATATACCATAATGTTATAAATGATGCAGAAAATAAATAGAAAAATAAATAAATAGAGATGAGATAGAAATTTATGTGGTTCGGCTATGTCTACTCCAAGGGCGGATGGGATAAAAACTTCACTATCACGAGAGGAGTTACAGTACGATATGTAACCGGCCTTGTACAAGATAGCTCTACCTTCTCTTTATCTCTCATCTTCTTTCTATATAACCTTCTTACTTCAAGCATGCAAGTGAGTATTCAAGCATGCAATGATATATGTTACAAATGTGAGGGGTAGGGTGCTCTTTTATAGGGCAATATGGATAACATTATACTTATTGCGGTGAAAACCAAAGTGTTGGAAGATGGGGTGACATCCACTTTTCCCATAATCCTATTTTTCATGACACTCCCCCTTGGATGTCACTCATATATTAACTACTTCTGCTAAGATCTTTAAGGTGTCTCATTCCGATGAGATTAACCAATTTCTTGAATGTTGTAATAGGCAAAGTTTTGGTGAACAAATTTGCTAGATTATTACTTGATCAGATCTGCTAAACATCTATATCATCATTCTTTTGGAGTTCATGTGTATAGAAGAATTTTGGAGAGATATGCTTTGTTCTGTCACCCTTTATATATCATCCTCTTAGTTGAGCTATATGTGCAGCGTTGTCTTCATATAAAACTATTGGAATATTCTTGATTGATTGAAGACTACAATTTGCTTGGATATGAGAAATCATTGATCAAAGTCACATACATTCTCTACTAGCTTCATGGATAGCTACTACTTCATAATGATTGGAGTATGCTGCTGTAATCGTCTGTTTTACTGATTTCCAAGATATAGCAATTTTTTCGTAAAGAAATACATATCTAGTTTGAGATTTAACATTGTGAGGATCAGATAGATATCCAGCATTTGCATATCTTACTAATTGAGATTTGGAGTCAAATGAGTAGAATAAACCCAAATCACATGTACCTCTCAAATAGCACAGAATGTGCTTAATTCCATTCCAATGCTGCCGAGTAGGAGCAGAACTGTATCTTGCTAGTAGATTTACAGTAAATGCAATGTCGGGTCTTGTACAATTGGCCAGATACATTAGAGAGCTGATAGTGCTTAAATATGGTACTTCAGGACCATGTAATACCACCCCCTCATCATGAGGTTGAAATGGATCCTTCTTCACATCAAGTGATCGCACTATCATTGGAGATCCCAAAGGATGAACTTTATCCATATAGAATTGCCTTAGTACCCTCTTAGTATATTTAGATTGATGAACAAAAATTCCACCATTTACATGTTCAATCTATAGGCCATTTCAAATTCCGCCATTAAATAATTAGCAACTTTAGTGAGCTCTTCAGGAGTCCCAACTAAATTCAAATCATCAACATAAACAACAATTATAGTAAATCCGGATTCTGATCTTTTAATAAAAACGCATGGAAAAATTAGATCATTTATGAAACAATCTTTCACAAGGTACTCACTTAATCGATTGTACCACGTGCGTCCAGATTGCTTTAATCCATATAAAGAACGTTGAAGTTTAATTGAATATAAATTTGTGGGTTTTGCTTTAAGCATTTTAAATCTTTCAGGGATTCTCATATAAATTTCATTATTCAACGATCCATATAGGTATGCTGTTACTACGTCCATAAGACACATGTTCAGTCGTTCAGCGACTGCTAGCCCAATTAAAAATTTGAATGTGATTCCATCTATTACGGTAGAATATGTCTCCTTATAATCAATTCTAGGTTTCTGCAAGAAACCTTGTGCCACAAGCCTTGCTTTATACTGAATAATTTCATTATTTTCATTTCGCTTGCACACAAATATTCATTTGTATCCAACGGGTTGGACATCTTCTAGTGTTTGGACTACAGGTCCAAAAACTTCTCTTTTTGGTAGAGTTTAATTCTGATGTAATAACCTCTTTCCATTTTGACCAATCACTTCTATATCGACATTCATTAACAAATTTATGTTCAAGATCCTCATTACTTCTGGTAATGTTAGTAGCTACTGCATATGCAAATGTGTTGTTGACAAGAACTTTATTTTTATCTCACATTTCTCCTGTGTAATGAATTGAGATCTCATTATTATTTCCAGGTACATGTCCCTTTTCAAGGGATATCTCTTCAGGAGTTTTCTCTTCAGGAGACTCCTCTTCAGGAGGTTCCTCTTTAGGAGGTTTTATAATAGGGATTTCATTTTCAGGAGAAATGAGTTTGTGAATGTCGAATGAATTATCCACCTCTGTATCCTCTTATGGAGTGTTTACAGATTTCAATCTTCTCCTTCTAGGAGTTTTATCTTTACACCAACAAACCTTCCACACTTAACTTGTGGTTAGGTTCATTAGCCGGTTGTTGTCCTTCAAGGACATCAATACGTGCTGGAATATTTGCAGCAGGTATATGAGATTTTACTATGACCTTGGTATCTACAAAAGAATCTGGTAATTGATTTGCAATCCCTTGCAAATAGAGAATCTTCTGAACTTCAAGTTCACTTTGATTTGTACGAGAATCTAAATGAGATAAACTCATGGCATTCCACGTGGTTTTATGTTGTGCTTCAGGCACTGATTTAGCTCCCCCTAATGTAGGGAATACTGCTTTATCAAAATGACAATCTTGAAACCGTGTTTTAAACAAATCACTTGTTGAAGGTTCAAGATATCTAATAATAGAAGGGGAATCAAAACCAATATAGATGCCAAACTTACGTTGATGACTCCTTTTAGTTCTTTGAGGAGGGGCAATAGGAACATATATTGCACAACCAAAAGTTCTTAAATAAGAAATATCAGGTTGTTGCCCAGAAACTAATTGCATGGGTGAAAGATTATTGTATGCAATTGGCTCTATACGAACTAAACATGCAACATGAAAAATAGCATGTCCCCAAACAGATAAAGGTAATTTAGTTCTCATAGTCATAAGTTTGGCAATGAGTTGAAGTCTCTTAATAAAAGATTCATCTAAACCATTTTGTGTATGGGTATGAGCAACGGGATGCTCAACATCTATTCCAAGTGACATGCAATAGTTATCAAAAGTTTGGGATGTAAATAGGCCAGCATTATCCAAACAAATTGATTTAATTGGATAATTGGGAAATGAGCTCGTAATCTAATCAGTTGAGAAAGAAGTCTGGAAAATGCAATGTTACAAGTAGAAAGTAGAGAAACATGTGACCATCTATTAGATGCATCAATTAAGACGATAAAATATCTAAATGGTCAAGATGGTGGATGTATTGGTCTGCATATATCACCATGAATTCTCTGTAAGAAACTGGGTGATGCAAGACTTACTTTTGAAACTGATGGTTTGACAATTAATTTCCCTTCAGAACAAGCAGTACACATGAAATCATTTGATAAAAGAATCTTCTGGTTCTGTAGTGGATGACCATGTGAATTCTCAATGATTCTTTGCATCATTAAATCTCCAGGATGTCCAAGACGATCATGCCAAAGTGTAAGTAACTTTGGGTCATTGCACTTTTGGTGCAAGACATTATATGATTTAACTGCTTTAATCTTTGTATAATACAATCCAGAAAATAAAGTTGGTAGCTTTTCTAAAATTTGTTTCTTCCTAGAAACAATAGAAGTAATATAAAGGAATTTTTTACTGCCTTCATTTGTAGTTTCAATGTGATATCCATTAAGTCTTAAATCTTTAAAGCTTAACAGATTTTTTTTGGATTTGCTAGAATATAAAGTTTCATTAATTTGTAATAAGGTACCATTGTGTAACTTTATATTAGCTCTTCTGGAGGCTTCAATCAAATTTGAAGAACCAAATATTGTATTAACATTTGTTGAAGATATATTCAAGTAATAGAAATATATCCTATCTCGAAGAATTGTGTGTGTTGCAACATTGTTAGCTAAACAAACTTCTTCTAAAGATGTCTTAGAATTGATCAAAGCTTTAAGACAATTCACACTACAACAAATATTTTAAAAACTCATTACTATAATTGATCATAGCAACAATTTATCAAAATATAATATTACTTCCTATATATCCTAAAATATTACATCCTTATTTTCTTCTGAATTTGCAAGAAAATCAGTAACATCAAGATAAACAGAATTGGATGGTCCAGCATCTATTGGAACAACATTATTAGCAAAATTTGTTACAACCTCTTTAGTTTTTTCCTTTTCTTTTATAGATGCTTGGTATAGATCTACCAAGTGCCTTGGCGTACGACAGGTACGCGACCAATGACCTTTTCCTCCGCATCTATAACATTCAATTTCATGTTGCCTAGGTCACTGATTTTGATCATTTGCCCGCTTCTGGGGGCCATCCCTCTTTTGGGGGTTATCACTCTTTTGGGGGATTGTAGCCTCACGTTGGTGCCAGTGATGATTTCGATCATGACCATGCCCACGACCATGCCTGCGGCCTCGTCCTCGACCACGAGATGTATTCATTTTCACTTCAAGGAATGGGGTCGAACCAGTTAGACGAGTATGGTGATTTTTCATCAAAAGCTCGTTATTTTGCTCAGTGACAAGAAGACATGATATTAGTTCATAAAATTTAGTAAATTTTCTTTCCCTATATTACTGCTGTAGGAGCACATTAGTGGGATGGAAAGTAGCAAAAGTTTTTTCTAGGATGTCTTCATTAGCAATATTTTCACCACATAATTTTAGCTTCGAGCTAATCTTATGCAGAGCTGAGTTATACTCACCGACTGTTTTAAAGTCTTGCAACCTTAGGTGCAACCATTCATATTGAGCTTTTGGTAAAATCACAGTTTTCTAGTGGTCAAATCTATCCTTTAAATTTTTCCATAGGATAAGTGGGTCTTTAACAAGTGAGGTATTCAGTCTTTAATTCTTCATTTAAATGATGACGGAGGAAGATTATAACTTTTGCGCGATCCTGCAAGGACGCAGTATTTCCATCTAAAATAGTATCTCCCAAGTTCGTTGCATTTAGATGAGTATCTCAAGAATCCATGATAAATAATTGTTGCCTTTGATATCAAGGGAACAAATTCAACTTTGCTTAGGTTCGACATTTGAATAAATTAACAATAATAAAGCAATTTAGAAAACAAAATGTAAAAACTAAAATAAAACTGAGATAATAATATAATAGTATTTCCACCCTTCTAGGGTACTTAAATATGTTTTTTCAGGAATATTATTTTATTTTTCTCAATTTGTACTCTTCAGGAGTATGATTCAAATTTACGATATTAAATTGAGTAATAATTTAACACTTCTTTCGGAGGTTAAATATACTATTTCATATGGAGAATAAATGTTTTATCTCTTCAGGATGTCAAATTTAACATCTTTTCGGGAGGTTAAAAATATAGATGAAAAATTTAAATATATTGCCTCTTCAGGAGGACTATCTCTTCGGGAGATTTAAATATGTAAATGAGAGATTTAAATATAAAGCCTCTTTAGGAGGACTATCTTTTCGGGAGATATATATACGGAAGATTTAAATACATAGTCTCTTCAAGAGGACTATTATACCATCTCTTCTGAAGATTGGTAGTTTATATATATATATATGCGCTACAGATTTAAAACCGACCATTAAGCTGGTATAAACATAAATAAAACCGCCTGTTAAGGCGGTATAAATATATAGAAATATATTAGTTGGTTAGAGTCTCGTGAATTAAATAAGAATTAAAGAAATATGTTAGTTGGTTAGAGTCTCGTGCTGATAACATGTTATACAAGATGCAGAAAATATAGGAAAATAAATAAATAGAGACGAGACAGAAATTTACGTGGTTCAGCTATGCCTACTCCACGGGCAGATGGGATCAAAACTTCACTATCACAGGAGGAATTACAATATGATATGGAATCGGCCTTGTACAAGATATCTCTACCTTATCTTTATCTCTCCTCTTCTTTCAATATACCATACTTACTTGCATGCGGGTATTCAAGCATGCGATGATATATGTTACAAATGTGGGGGTAGGGTGCCCTTTTATAGGGCAATATGAATAACATTACATTTATTGGGGTGAAAAACATAGTGGTGGAAGATGGGGTGACATCCACTTTTCCCATAATCCTATTTTTCATAACACATAATTAGTTACACAATGCATATACTCAAATACTAAAAATACCATAATAAGTTATACTAAATATACCATGATAAGTAATACTATGTGCATTAAAATACTAAAATGCGATAATAAGTAATACTAAATATATTAAAATACTAAAATACCATAATAAGTCATACTACATAAATTAAATTACTTAAATACCATAATAAGTAATACTATATATACTATAATAAGTAATACTACATATACTAAAATACTAAAATACCATAATAAGTAATACTAAATATATTAAAATACTTATCACACCATAATAAGTAATAGTAATACTAAATATACTAATAAGAATACCATAATACACCATAAACTACCATAATATATAATAAACTACCATAATTCAAACTATCATAATATAAACTACCATAATATACATAATAATTATACCATAATAATAAACTGCGTAATACTAATACCATAATATGGCAATAATTAAAAACCTAAAAATAATATCACATAAATACAATAATAACATGAAAATAATCAAAACCTTAAAAATATCACATAAATAATAACACCATAATATGACAATAATTAAAAACCTAAAAACTAATATCAAATAAATATAATAATATGACATTAATCAAAACCCTAAAAATAATATCACATATGACAATAATTACAACCCCAAAAATATCCCCTAACTAAATAATCAAAGCCCTAAACATAATATATAATGATCACAACCCTAATAATAATATCACATAACTACAATAAAAATAACATGCAAATAATCAAAACCCTAAACATAATAATCACAACTAACATGCATATAATAATCACAACCCTAAAAATATCACAACTAAATTATTAAAACCTAACCATAATATACAATAATCACAACCCTAATAATAATATCACATAATTACAATAAAAATATCATGCAAATAATCAAAACCCAACATAATATCACATATGACAATAATTAAAAACCTAATATAAATAGAACATACATACAATAATAATGACAATAAAAAAACCCTAATAATAGTATAAAATAATAATAATAATAATAACATGACCATAATAAAAAAAAACAGTAATAAATCATATGAATACAATTAATAATAACATCAAAAACCTAATAATAATAAAAACACCATAACACAACACAATAATAACAAGAGAAAACAATGACTAATATGTATTAGAAACCTTGCCTTTGGAGAAGGATTGGAGAGTGAGGTTGGTGTGGTGGCTGGGCTGCAGGGCTGTGGCCGTGTTGGAGCAAGCCGTGAGGAGGGGCTGCTGTGGAGTGGAGCTGGGGTGGCTGTGGGGTGGCTGTGGAGTGGAGATGGTGGTTGCCGTGAGGAGGGGCTGCAGTGAGGAGGGGGGTGCAGGGAGGGGAGCTGCTGTCGGAGCAAGGAGGGGCTGCGGCTGCAGCTCTTCTTGTTGTGTGTGTGTGTGCCGAGAGAGAGAGAGAGAGAGAGAGAGAGAGAGAGGCTGCAGGGAGGGGAGCTGCTGTTGGAGCAAGGAGGGGCTGCAGCTGCAGCTCTTCTTGTTGTGTGTGTGTGTGCCCAAGACCCTACACTAGAACCCTAAAACTTCTTTTGAGAGTGCCTCCCATCTATTTTGTTTGCATGAGCCTTTATTTTCATGGGCCATGGACCCCCTTTGATTGCCCTAGCCTCATGGTTGCATGTGTTTATGGGCCAACTTTGCATGGGCCATGCATTCCATTTAATTGCCCAATTTTTATCCCCCAAAAATAAAGGAGAGGTCCCGTTAAAAAATGAACTTAATTCTTGGAAACAGATGGACCTGGACTCAATTTTTTTTTAAAAAAGACTCAATTTAAAAAAATAAAAATAAAAGGGACTTAATTTAAAATAGCAGGGACTCAATTTTTTTCAAAATAAGGGACTGAATTTTAAAAAATAAGGGACTCAATTTTAAGAAATAAGGGACTCAATAATAAGGATTTAAGAAAACCGAGATTTCAATCAGGTACCCAGGACTTGAAAAAAGAACTCAATTTAAATTACCATGGATTTAATAACAGGACTCGATAAAACGGCTTTCAAAAGGACTCAATTGGACTTTCAAAAAGGATCCTCAAATTCTCAGGATGCAAAGTCGACTTCTTATTATGAAGGATCTGCTTAGAGAGAAAAAAAGAGGTCTGGTTAAAATTGAGGTGTCTACAACTATTTGTGGCATAGAGAATAAACCTTTTCAAATTACTAATCTCATTTTGGGGATGGGAGAAATCATGTAAGATCTAGGAGCATAGTGTTTTTTCGATGGAAATGGAGTTGACTGAAAATAAAAATCTGCATTTGGTTAAATTGAATTGGAGGCCTTAGTTGCAGATCTACACTTTGAAAACTAGAATCAAAGTGTGTAGTCTCTCTCTCTCTCTCTCTCATGGTTTCAAGAAAGCTTGTGAGTTCTTCCTGTTAGAAATGGTGTAGTCCCAAGAGGGGGGGTGAATTGGGTATTTAAAAAATTTATACAAATACTTAACAATTATACTCACAATTTTAGCACGTGATTTACTCACGCAAATGCAATCAATATTCACAATAAGTATGAACAAATATAAGTGTGCTTAATTTAAAGAGATTAGGGAAGAGAATAAAAATTTGTATTTTTACAAGGTTTGACAATCCCAGCCTACATCCTTGCCTCAAGAAAACCACTTGAGGATTTCATTATCCGCTCCTTCAATAGGCGGAGCTACCTCTCTCCTTCACTCTGTGGAGATGCCTTTACAATCCCTCCTTAACCAGGTAGAGATGCCTTTACAATCCCTCCTTAACCAGGCGGAGATGCCTTTACAATCCCTCCTTAACTAGGCGGAGATGCCTCTTCAAGCAGTATACCCTTGCTTGATACGATTCACACCTGAACCGTCGTTGTAGAATGAAGAATCAAAAGTGTACAATGAGTGCTCCTTAATTGAGTGAATAAGTACAATAAGAATGCCACGCTAATACATTATCAAAAGATTATGAATGAAGCTCAAGGAGTATCTATAAGGTGAGCACATGAAAAATAAACAAGGAATTTCTAAAGTGCTTGAAAAGATTTTTCAAATAAGGATAAAAAACTTCGGATGTGTTTAATAGATGTATATCTCTTTTCTTCCCTTACAAAAACAAGTTAAAAACCTTGTGTTTATAGGCAAAATGGTCTATTAGTCGTTTTATGACCGTTGGGCTTTGAAATTGATTAATTATTTTGAAACTAGCCATTTTATGGCCATTACGGCGCTTCTGCTATGATTTTCGGTCGACCGAATTTCTGGGCAATTTCACCCGCGAGCACCCTTTAGTATTTGGGGCATAAGCTTTGCTAGAGAACTCCATATAGGGCGAACTTGGTATCAAAAGAAAGCTAAGAAAAAATCCCTCAACTTTTGTGTTGAACATTTTTTAAGAAGAGAAATTATTAATTGAAAAAATTGCTCATCAATGTGGCGGAAAAAAAAAGAAAAGGATTTAGAGAATCTTGTTTTGTGGTTTTTCATTCCGAAAATGATTTTAACATTTTAAAATAAATTTTACACATTTATAAAGTGATTTTCAATGAAATATAGAGTGTCTAGGGTCCAACTAAGGTCACCTATGAGCTTTTTCACATAATCAATGATAGTGTACTCACATAAGTCCTATTTGCAAAATACATGAAATAAATTCTTTTAATTTCTTCGAGCTTGGACTTCAAGAGCTTCATAATCATACCCATAGTATTCAAGTTTAGTCCTTTTAAGCTCCATGTTCATAGCCAAATATTATCGTCTTGTATGCTTCAAGGCTTTTCAATTTGCATATGTTATTGTGCTTAATACCTTAATTTTTGTGAACACACTTAGTATCACAATTAGATGCCTTGGTTTGTCATTATCAAAAAGAGATGAAACCTAGAAAAGCCAACACTTCTGTGTCATGGCACTATTCGACGAGTTTGTGGTTCCTCTGCCGAGTGTCTTGTCGTCTTCCCCACATCGATTTTAGTTTCTTGATTTCTCTTGATATTTCATCGAAGTTCTTGTATGAGTTTTTGTTTGAATTCTGCCGCCGTTCATCATAGTAGTAAAGAAATTTGACATCTTGGACTTTGTCCGCCGCCCTTCATTCTCTTCCTTCTATCTCCATTTTGGTGTTCTTCAAGGTAGTTGTTTTTACAAGTTTCTTTGTCATCTTGTAGAGCTTTTCTCTTCTTTTTTTCTTTTCTTCGTTATCTAACTTACCTAATCTAAAATCTTGAGTTACATACACATTCCCACTTCCTGAATTTTATTTTCTTGGAAGTGAAGAAATCAAATCGTCAAATTTCTTTGTTTTTTTGCACTTAATGTATTTCTGTCTCTTGAAATGTCAAATTTTAGAGTTCTTCAAAAGGATTTGAGTCAATAGAATTTTGATTAAAAAATACACATGATTGCACATTTTAGCACAAGATTATGTCGAAAAAGAACATCCAGCTTTGATTAAGGTTATCTGTGAGGGGGCGCGAGTCTAATGAGAGGTTATGTTGGCATCATATACTAAACTCCCTCACTAATCTTGAATGTGAATTGTGAATTTTGATTTTTAAAGAATTCTTGCAATTCCTTGTAGCTACTCTTTGATTGATTTTTCGTTAGCAGCATCAAATTTCTAGTGCCAAAGGGTACTTATTGTAGTATTTTCAATCGGTTGTCATTAACTTTTAGTTTCTGCCACTGTTGAGATTTTCTCCTCTCATTATTTCTTTTCTTATTACTGTTATTATTATTTTTCCAATAGTTGGTTAGTAGTGGAGATTTTGTGTTTATGATTTGTAGGCTTAATATATGCATTTTTGTGTTTTCCATTTGCAAATCTTGGAGTATACAAATTTCTTCAAAAAGTACTATTGCATTTTTTTTTTTTTATTTTAGTCTAACTTGGATTCACACCCAAAATTGTATGATTTAGATTTTATTTATTTTTTAATGCGTTGTGTTGTTTGTGTGGTTTCTATTGGTTGTAGGGTGTGATTTAGCAAATTGTTTGTGTAAAATAAGTTTGCATAAAAAAAAAAAAAAAAAAAAACCTCAAACGTGTACTTTGCCTATATACCATAAATTATCTTTGTACACATAGTCGGTCCCAAGCCCGGATAAAGGAGCATGATTGTGTTAGGTAGCTAACAACCAGCATAAGACTTTGTTACATCTTATTATCATGAATGCTTACCAAATTCACCTAGGTCAAGGGAATAGACTGGGTCAGTACAAAAGGGTGAGGGCTAATAAGTTAGCACAAAAAGTTAAGATTCGATTAACAACTTGGAATATAGGGACTCTTACGGGCAAAAGTATGGAACAGTGAAAATAATGTATAGAAAGAAAATAAAATTAATTTAATATGCATTCAAGAGACGAAATGGGTAGGAGAGAAAGTTAGAGAAATTTAAAAATTAAAATTAAAATTTTGGTATACTGGAAAAGAGAAACATAAAAATGGGATTGAAATTAATGTTGACAAAGATCTAAAAGATAATGTAGTAGATGTTAAATGAATAGGGGATAAAATCATTAAAATCAAGATAGCCCTAGGCCTAGAAATGGTAAACATCATTAGTGCGTATGCTCCCTAAATAGGCTTAGTTGAAAATCTTAAAAGACAATTTTGGGAAAATCTGGATAGTATTTTACAAGGGAGACCAACGTCTGAAAAGATATTCATAGGAGCTGATTTGAATGTACACATTAGAAATGATAATATAGGCTATATGAGGATACATGAAGGCCAAGGATACGGAGATAAAAATGATGCCGGTGATACAGTCTTAGATTTTTCCATGTCTTATGATTTGGTTATATTGAATACTTGCTTTATTAGAAGAGAAGAACACTTGATAACTTTCAAGAGTGGACATAATAAAAGCCAAATAGATTTCTTCTTAACTAGGAATGGGGATCATCTATCTTGTAAGGATTGTAAAGTTATCACATGTGAAAGTTTGGCTACCCAACATAGAGTCTTAGTATTAGATATACATATTAAAAAATGAAAATAAAAAAGAGTAACATAAGTCAACACAAAAGGATTAGATGTTGAAAGGAGATAATATAGTAAAATTCAAAGATTAAATGATTAAAGAGTGTGATTGGACTGTAGGGGATATGGTAGATGCAAATACTATTTGGAATAAAATGGCTAATTCTATTGTAAAAATAGCCAAAGAGGTTTTAGGTGAGTTCAAAGAAAGATACTCGAGTAGCAAAAAAAGTTGGTGGTGGGATCAAGAAGTCCAAAAAATCCTTAAGACAAAAAGAATTTGGTATAAAATATGGCAAAATTGTAGAAATATAGAAAATCTTGAAAAATATGAAGAGGCAAGGAAAAATGCAAAAAAAAAAACTATTAGTGAAGTTAAACATATAGCTTATGATACTTTACATATTATACTAGATACAAAAGGAGAAAAAGACATTTATAAAGTTGCTAGAGTTAGAGAACGAAAATGTAAAGATTTAGGTGATGTAAAATGTTTAAAGGACAAGGATGATAATGTCTTAACTAGAGAAGAAGACGTAAAATAGAGGTGGTGAAGATATACTTTGATAATTTATTTAATGAAAACCAAAATGAAAGACTGAAATTGGAAGTGACAAATGAGGAGAAGACTAAAAATAGGAGATTTATTACGACTAGATACAAAAGAAGAAGGAAAAGACATTTATAAACTTGTTTTATAGAAAGAAAATACAAAGATTTAGATGATCTAAAATGTATAAAGGACGAGAATGATGATGTCTTAACGAGAGAAGAAGACATAAAAGAGAGGTGGTGAAGATACTCTGATATGTTATTTAATGAAAACCAAAATGAAAGATTCAACTTAGAAGTGACAAATGAGGAGAAGACTAAAAATAGGAGATTTATTTGCAAAATTAGAGCTTTTGAAGCTAAAATGACATTAAAAAGATGAAAAGTGAGAAATCTATATGACCAAATAAAATACCAATTGAAGTTTGGAAATGTTTAGGGGATAAAGGAAATATTTGGTTAATTAATCTATTCAACATTTTTATAAAAATAAAAAAAAATGTCTAAAGAATGGTGGAAAAGTATGTTGGTACCTTATACAAAAACAAAGACGATATTCAAAACTATAATAATTATTGTGGAATTAAGATTATGAGTCATACGATGAAATTATAGGAAAGAGTAATTTAACATAGAATAAGACTAGAAATAAGGATTTCAGAAAATCAAGTTGGTTTTATGCTTGGAAGATCAACAAAAGCTATTTATCTTTTAAAAAAAAATTAATGTAAAAGTTTAGGGGAAAGAAGAGAGACTTGCATATGGCTTCTATTGACCTAGAGAAAGCTAATGATAGAGTACCTTAGGAAGTTCTTTGGTGGGTCTTAGAAAAGATGGGGATTTGCATGATAGAGTAGAGACTAGCGTTGGGACTATAGGAGGGGAATCTAGAGATTTTCCAATCACAATAGGTGTACATCAAGGGAGTCCTTATCTTTTTACTTAAGTGATTGATGAACTTACCAGGATTATTTAAAATGGATCCCTTGGTATATTGTTTGCAGATGATATCGTGTTGACTGATGATAGCAGGAGCAAAGTAAAATCTAAGGTAGAACTTTGGAGAGCCTCAAATCTAAAGGGTTTATGATAAGTAAGAATAAGACAGGATATATGAAATGTAAAAATTTCATTAATGTGTAGAGTAGTAGAGAGAAGATTAAAATTGATAATCAAGAGATTAGATTAATAGCACTAATAGATTTATGTATCTTGGATCTATTATGCAAGCAGAAGGGGAAATTGAAGAAGACATAGTACATAGAATTAAAAATAGGGTAGCTAAAAGGGAGGAGTGCGTCAAGTGTGTTGTGCGATCGTAGAATACCCTTAAAAATTTAAAGGGAAAATTTTATAACATGACTATAAGGCTGGCTATACTTTATGGTTTATAGTGTTGGGTAACTAAGAAACATGTGCAAAAAATAAAAGTTGCCGAAATGCAAATGTTAAGGCGGATGAGTGAAATAACATTATAAGATAAAGTAAAAAATGAGCGTATGCACAAAAATTTAGGCATAGCAATTGTCGAAGACAAGATAAGGGAAAGGTGACTTAGAAGGTTTGGGCATTTGAAACGTAAGCCTCTTAGAGCACCTGTGAGCAAGGACTTAAATTTCGGTCGAAATGTCGAAATTTTGAATTTTGAGGGGCCCGAAACGAAATTGAGATACAAATTTGATTTTGCAGAAATTTAACCAAAATTTTGAGATTTCGGTAAATTTTGAAAAAAAATTTGAAAATTTTGGTTGTTCTTTCAAAATTTTCTAGAAATCATGGGCAAAAAAAGAAGAAAATTGGAGGGGGAGATTTTAGTGTTATTCTTTGCCTTTGTTTTGTTTTTTCCACGTTATTTGTTGGCTCTTTTTGTGCAACCTGTGAGTATACAATGGAGACTGGAGAGATTTGAGTCAAATCTCAGTTCACTACTTGAGTCATGACAAATAAAAAAGAGATCTTGCAGAGATGCTCTGCAGATGCAAGCCACCTATTCCACAAATTCATCAAGAGGGTGAAGACCCTATCGTCTACCAATGAAAAAAATCTACACAATAATGCAAACAAAAGAAAGTTTTTTTCTATAAATTAGCTTGTAGCATGCATTAGGATACATACCTCAAGGTCCTTGACAAAAGGCTTCTTCTTCCATCTTCCACCTTCAAACTTTTTAAAAAAACCCTAGATTTCATCTGCCTTTGGCCTCCACCTTCGAACTCCGAAAGGCCTTAGCCTTCGGCTTCCTTTCAGTGCTCTGACCCTCTCCCTCTATCCTTTGGCTTCACCCTCCATCTCCATCTCCCAAGTTGCAGAGAACAGTAGCACCTCCTCCCATCGTTGCGATCTCCCTCTCGTAGAGTTGCAAACACTACACGACCAAGTCGAGAGACTCGAGACTCAAGTCCACGAGTAGCGACACAAAAAAAAGATAGGCAAAGTTGGTTGCCTGCGTTTAAGTTTTAAATTTTAAGTTTTAAGTTACTTTTATTTTTTTTTTATTTACTTAAAATCTCCCTACTCCCCAATATATTTACAAGATTGCCTCTCCTTAGATACATTTTCCCTTTTAACCTCTCCCATTTACCCCCTTAATCCTTGATTGCTAGTAAATAGTAAATAGTAAGTTTAGTAACTAAAAATTAGAGTAATTTATTATTTATTAGCTTATTATAGTAATTATTTCATTTATTTGAATAATTTAATTTGCAAAATTTATTACTTAATAGTAATTTTGTAAAAATTAGCATTAATTTTGTAATTTTAATTTAATAATTTAATATTTCTCTTAGTTATTAATTTATCTTGATTTAGCAAGTAAATATTTTTATTTTAGAATTGTAGTGTAACATTCAAATAATTTTATTTTAAAATTTTAGAATAATTTAACACCTAATCATTATAGCCTAGTAATTAAATAACTTAAAGTAATTTACTACTTATTAGCTTATTATAGTTTAAATTATTTCATTTATTTGAATATTTTAATTTCCTTAATTTGTTAGTAATTTTTTAAATTATCATTAAATTTTGTTAGTTTAATTTAATATTTTAATGTTTATCTTATTTATCAATTTTATATTGATAATACATCTTAAATAATTTTCTTTTAAAATTGTTGACTAATTTAACACTTTTTTATTGATTCATTGTAACCTTGTACGAAAGTAAAATTATCTGCAAAAATATCTAAACGAAGAAAACAAGATCCAGCATAGGAACATGAGTACCCGATGCCCAACATAAATAATGAATTTATTTGCAAATACTGTGGAATACAAATGAAGAGTGGTGGTGCAACAAGATTAAAAATGTACCTGACAAATTATGACCCACAACATAATATAAAATTCTGCTAGAAAGTACCTCTAGAAGTTAAGCAGGAAATGAAAATTGTTTTAGAAACAAAAAGTAGCAGCTAAAGCAAAGAAAATAGAAAGAATGGAGGAACTAAAAAATGAATTGCGTGAGAACTTGATGCAACCACAAGAAATTGATGAAATGGACGATGCTAATGATATTGCATACCCATATGACATTTTTCCTTATGAGAGGTCTGCATACCGTCGAACATTCTATGCTTCAAAACAGACGGAATGCCAAAAAGACCAATCTCGTAGGTTTGTAGGTAGCCAACAAGGAGGTAGTTCTGGGTGTGGTAGTAGTGGAGGGCGACCTCCAATGAGGTGATCTCAAAGTGTGAGAGAGCAAGAAATAGAGCCATATATTTCAAAGTCTTTTCAATATTACAAGTCAGATGTAGTAAAACAAAAAAGCTCGAAAAATTTATTCAAAGGAGGTAAAATAAAAGAAGAAATGAATAGGTTGATTTCAAAGCTTTTTTATATATGATGATGTTCCATCTAAGAAGGCAAAATCACCTCATTTAAAAAACATGGTGTGGGGTTGCCAAGCAGCTGGAACAGGAGTCGATCCATCGACACCCTTTGAAATTAGAACAAAATACCTTCATTTAGAGTAAAAAAAAAAAAAATGAAGGCCACGTAGAAGAAGTGAAGAAAAAGTGAGCCACGTATGGTTGCACTGTAATGTGTGTTGGATGGAAAGACCCTACAAAATTATCCATCATAAATTCCATGGTTTACTCGAAAGGAAGCACAATTTTTCCAAAGTCAGTAGATGCTTCTGACAAAATAAAAGACCATGAATACATATATTCCCTATTAAAACATGTTGTGCAAGAGGTAGGAAAGCAACATGTTGTGTAGGTGGTGATCGATAATGACAGCGCTTACAAGAAAGCGAGTCTAAAATTAATGAAAAAATTTAACTTGTATTTTGCGCTGCCCATTGTATTGATATCATATTTGAGGAGATCGGAAAAAGAGGGGCAATAAGCACAATGAACTTGCAGGGGAGATAGATCACTAATTTTATATATAACCATGGATGACTGCTTGCTAAAATGAGGAAGCATTGTCAAGGGGATATTGTGCATCCAGGAGCCACACGATTTGCTACAAACTACGTTGTCTTAGATAGCTTGTAGAAAAAAAAAGCAGGCTTAAAATCTCTATTCACATATGATGAATGGGTTGAGCATGCTCCTAGTTGAACAAAATTGGGTCGAGAAATTGAAAGCACATTTCTTAACCATCAATTTTGGGATAGGGTGCAAAAAATTGTAACATTTATGAGCCTATATATCGAGTATTGCGTATAGTCGATAGTGAAGTGTGGCCAACATTAAGAGTTGTGTTTGAAGCAATAAGGGTGATGAAAGAGGCCATTGAAGTAGGTGCAAGAAGTGCAAGATGGGTTCTCAAAGTAATCAACGATCAGTGGGAAAGAACCCTTGAACATCCTCTTCATGCAGCAGGTATAAAATATTTATAAATTTCAAGAAATTCATATATCAAATTACTTATTACATATTTATATTTTACTTTAATTGATTGACAATTTATTTTTTAAATCCAAAATGTCAATACAAAGGTGGTGTTTGGGAAGATCCTTATTTTCTTGATGTGGCTCAAAATTTTTGACACCCTTGAGCCACATTCCTCTGGCCTGAATCAAATTGGAAATAAGGTATATTTTTAAAATAAAAATTAAATAAAATTAGTCTTAATCCATGTTTAATTATTTAATAACAATTTATTTTTAGATTATTCTATTTAGAGATGTGAAAAGAAGCTTCGAAAAAGCAGCTGCCAAAGCAGAGTACTAACTTATGTTCTTAAAATATCTTGCACAGCTGATTGATGAATAATTATGGATCAAGTGCTCCAATCCTAAGGAAGCTAGCATTGCACATTTTGTCACAAACTGCATCTTCATCAGCTCGTGAACGAAATTGGAGCACATTTGCACTCATTCACACAAAGCAAAGAAATAGACTAGCCTACACTTATGGAGGAAATAAGGGATGGCTAGATTATAGACCAGAAGTGGAATATACACATCCCCCCTGTTGGGGATGTGGTTCTCTGAGTGGAACGCATGTATTGGGGGAAGCACCGTGAAGCGAGAGATCAAGAGAGAGATGTAGGATGGTGGCCTTGAGGGCAAACTATTGATGGTTTCAGGTAGTGCTGCAGAGTTGTTCTTCTTGGCTTCAAACTGTCGACGGTTACGCTTGCAGACGTCATGGATTTTCGAATCGGAGATCAGATTAGTAGATTGAGAGATTTTGGAGGATTTTCCTCCGTGGGATCGCTACATAAGTGTTTTAAATATAGTAGAAGTCTTCTATACGCATATGATTAGTATTTAATCATATTATGTAACCCTAGTTTGATAAGCTTGGTGTAAGCTTCATTGTGATAGTAAAAAATAGCCGCTGCTCCCGTGGACGTAGGCAAATTGTTGAACCACGTAAATTCTTGTGTCTTTGATTGTTGCTTTCGTTTATTCTCATTGTTGAGTGTTTGCTTGTTTAGTATAGTTCATCATCGAGTGCTTGCTTGCTTGCTTATTCCATTGATTGTTTAGTGAATTTGTGTGAGGTCTTTCGCTGCGCACAATCGGAACAATTGGTATCAGAGTGCCAATTGTGCACAATAATTGGTATAAGAGCTATTGGTTCTCAATGGCTAGGGTCTCTTCGATTAAGTTCGATGTGAACAAGTTTGATGGAACTAATAATTTCGGGCGTTGGCAATGAACGACGAAGGACTTGCTAGTGCAGCAAAGGATGGTGAAGGTGTTATACAGAAAGAAGTCGAACAACATGAATGACGCAATATGTCTGGCCGATGACGTGTTGTATCACGTCATGGATGAGGACTCGCCGACGACAGTTTGGCTGAAACTAGAGCACCGATACATGTCCAAGTTGATTTCGAGCAAGTTGTATCTTAAACAAAAGCTTTATTGGCTTAGGATGGCAAAGGGTTCGAATTTGACTCAGCACATCAACACATTGAATCAGATCATTAGTGATCTGGGGGCGAGTTGATGTGAAGTTCGAGGAGGACAAAACGTTGATGCTGCTGAATTCCCTACCTACGTCGCCTACATACGTGAATCTGGTTACGACGCTGATTTGGGGGAAAGAAACCTTAGAGTTGGAGGACATCACGAGTGCGTTCCTGGGGTTCCACCAAAGGAAGAAAGGCTAGCAATGAGGGTTCACATGGTGAAGGGCTCATGGCGAAGGGTAATTAGGATCGTGGGAAAGGCAAGTCTTGGAGCGGATTGAGTGACAATAAGACTCAATCGCAGTCCAGGAGGAGGAATGACGTTTGCTGTTTTAAGTGCAGGAAACTAGGACACATAAAATCGGAATGTCTGGAGTGGGTGAAGGGGAAAGGGAAATCTCAAGAGGGTTCGTTAAAATCTGCTAATGTAGTGGAAGAAAGGGACTCAGGGAGTAGTGATTGTGAGATGCTTTTTGTTTCATCAGGTTCAGCTCACGGGTTCTTGGATCCTAGACTCGGGATGTTCTTTTCACATGACGCCCAACAAAGCCTGGTTCACCGCGTACAGATTGGTGAGTCCTGGTTCCGTTCTGATGGGAAACGATGCAGTCTGCAAAGTTGTTGGAATGAGGGATATCAGGATCAAGATGTATGATGGTGTGGTAAGGACGTTGTGTGGAGTAAGGCATGTACCTGATCTACGGAAGAACGTGATATCATTGGGTACTTTGGATTGTAATGGGTATAATTACATGTCTGAAGGCGGGACGATGATGGTGAGTGATGGCTTCTTGATGGTGATGAAGGGACAGATAATAGCAAGAAATCTCTATAAACTGTTGGGTAACACAGTTGTAGGTGTAGCTACAGCTGAGAGTTCTAAGTCAAATAATACTATTTTGTGTAAAACAATCACACATAGAATGGAGGGTATTCTTAACTACATTGTTATGAATGTTTGGGGACCGATGAGAGTAGCATCACGGGTTGGACATGGGTATTTCGTGAGGTTATCACGAAAGGTCTAGGGGTATCTCATGCGATACAAGTTGGAGATGTTTGCTAGGTTTGACTTGTGGCTGAGGTGGAGTACTAGACCGAGAGAAAATTTCTCAAGTTAGATATTGATGTTGAGTACGCTGGTGTTCAGGGAGTTTTGTGAGCAAGGCATGGTGTATGCAAGGCTTACAAGGGACTTCTTGGTAAAGTCAGCGAGTATGGCAGGTTTCTCGGTTGATCGATCGCAAAAGGTAGCACTAGATGAGAGAGTTGCAGGAGAGGCTTGGACAGGTTATGCGGTAGACTTTGGAGGTCCAGTTATGCATGTTTCTAGTGAGGTGGGATCTAGGCTTGGTGTGATGTCTGGACGGTACATCTTTCTGGTATATAAGAAAGATGGGTTCAAGCTGGGTGATCAAATGGCAAACAGGGTGGCAATTGGTGGAGACATGTTTTTAGGTGTTAAAGCCGTGGGACAACGTATTCAGGTAGGTGAAGAGAAACAGGTGCCAAAAAGCTGCAGTAGCAGTAATGAGCATGTTGTGTAGGTGGAGTTGGAGACTCAGGGTAGAAGTACAAAGAGTTCTAGCTCAAGAGACTCGCAGTATCACAGGATAAACTGGAGCAGAAATGAGATTGATTTGCAGGTGGAGTTACAAACTTAGGGCAGAGATGACATTGGTCGTAATGCAGGGAGTTCAAGCTCAGGAGACTAGCAGGATCACAATGGGCTTAGAGGCACTATCAGGCTATCGCCCACGTATAATGATCTGATGTCTTATGCAACCATTGCTACCAGGAAGGATCCTACTACCTTTCAAGAGGCAGTGCACGACCACGAGAAGGGTAGGTGGATAGGTATGATGGTGGAGGAGATGGAGTTACTGTATAAGAAACAGACGTGGGAGTTGGCGGAGCTCCCATAGGGGGAGAGGGAGATAGGCTACAAGTGGGCAAGTATTTTGTTGTTTTATGTGAGTGAAATGCCGATTACTGGGAAGGTTCTAGCTGAGGTAAATCAGTCGGGAACTCTGTTGAGAAAGGAAGTTGACATGAAGGTTTTGGGTGCTGCTAAGAGAATACTTGGGTTGGAGATTCGTAGGGATAAAGTTACGAGGAGATTTAGATTATCTCAGGGTAACTTTGAGGTCATAGCTGCAAGGAGATTGGTGTTATCTCAGGGTGGCCGTGTGAACAAAATTACATAGAGATTGTGGTTATCTCACCATTGGCGAATCTAAGTAAATAGTCTACCGCTTAGTATTCAAGGACGAATGGTGATGTTCAGGTTATGTCAAAAGTTTCCTATGCTAGTGCAGTAAAGTACTTCAGCGGGCAACATAGTGATCCATTAGTTGTGAGGCTCGTGGATGCAAACTACATAGGGGCTTGAAAGACAGGAGGCTTACAACGGGGTATGTTGTGGGAAGGCCTAATAGTTGGAAGTCCAGGGTACAGTCTCAGGTTGCACTAGTTACAACTGGATCGGAGTTCTTGGCAGAGGCTGAGACTGCCAAGGTAGCTTTGTGATTTAAAGGATCGTTCAAGGAGCTGGGTGTTTAGCTCGGTGAAGAACCTGTTAACACGGTCAAGTTCAAGCGTTGCTTAGACTTGGTTTACGTCTTTAGGTGTTAAATGGGAGGCGGGTCCCAATCTACTGGCCCGAGTGGAGCACCGGGGTTATGCTTTCGAATTTCTCCTTAGTGGTGAATATTTGCCAAAGTGGAAATTGTTGGGGATATGACTCATATTCTGAGTGGAGCGCATGTACCGAGGAAAGCACTGTGAAGTGAAGGACCAAGAGAGAGATGCAGGATGACAGCCTTGAGGTCGACAGTTTGGGTGTAACCCTCGACGGTTTCAGGTAGTGTTGCAAAGGTGTTCTTCTCGGCTTCAAACCATCAACGGTTTGATAGTTATGCTCGCAGACGCCACGTATTTTCAAATCGGAGATCAGTAGGTTGGAAAATTTTGGAGGATTTTTCTCCGGGGGATTGCTACATAAGTTTTTTAGATATAGTTGAAGTCTTCTATACGCATAGGATTAGTATTTAATCATATTATGTAACCCTAGTTTGATAAGCTTGGTGTAAGCTTCATTGTGATCGTGAAAAGCAGCCCGTTGCTCCTGTGGACGTAGGGAAATTGCCGAACCACGTAAATTCTTGTGTCTTTGATTGTTGCTTTCGTTTATTCTCATTGTTGAATGATTGTTTGTTTAGTATAGTTCATCATTGAGTGCTTGCTTGCTTGTTCCATTTATTGTTTAGTGAGCTTGTGTGAGATCTTCTGCTGCGCACACTCGGAACAATTGGTATTAGAGCGTCAATTGTGCGCAACACTCCCCAACTAGAAGATGAGGTTCTACAAAGAGAAATGTTTCCAGTTGATAGACAGTACAGTCGTAGAAAGGGAACATGCATCAAATAGAAGAGGAGACATTTTCCCTTAGTTTGGAATCTATGAGTATAGGAACAAAGCATGACTCTAATAGTTATACTGGTTATGAATCTACACAGAACAATTCCTCACAATCAGCATATGGCCAAACGTTTTCGTGTGCATATTTGCAGTCAGATAATATGGAAATTGGCAACCACATGCCTATGCGTATGGACAAATAGGCCAAGAATATGGGTATGCTTAGTATGAAAATGCAAAACAATCCTATGGACATACACAACAATTAGAACATGCAGGAAAACATCATAGTATAGGAAGATCTTCTGGCCGAGTAGAAATTGCCATGAACCAGATGACTATGGAGGAGTATGAACAACACATGTAACTCATCTCGAAATCCCAATGATAGGGATAGGAGAGATGACTCTGAGCCACCAAGAAACTCCATGTGGTATTAGATCATTAAATGTATGATATTTATTGAAAATGTAGTTGTTTAAAATGATAATTTGTTGACTTAAATCATCAAAGGAATAGCTTCAAAACTTTATAATCATTTGAATGTTCTTCACTTCATAGCTTGTTTCGCGATATGCAGTTTAATATCCTACACACTAAAAACTTGTCATATATGCATTTTTTTAATGTATTTTGATACCATATTAAGCATTATCATCTATTTTAATGTTTCCTAAAATTTTATTGTAAATTTTTATCATTTACTATAAAATTTCGTAATTTCTTTAAATCAAAATTGAAATCTAAATTTCCATTGAAAGTTTCGTAAATTGAGACCATGAAGTTTCCATCGAAATTGAAATTTAAGTCCTTGCTTGTGAGGAGGAGGGAGTTAGTTATTTTTTTTTGGCATGAAAAGGGGTAGGCCTAATATAACTTGTAATGAGGTAATGAGGAAGGATTTAATAGCCCTTAATCTATTAAAGGGAAATGCTTTCGATCGGGTGAATTGGAGGAAAAGGTTCATGTGCCGACCCCACCTAGTGGGACCTAAGGTTTTTTGTTATTGTTGTTGTAGATGGAGTTCTTTGACAAGGAGCCTTTTTGAAGGGAGACCAAGAGCCAAAGTTTCTCTAGCAGAAGGCCCCTGTAAGGACTTCAAAATCCTTGAAAAACCTTTCCATGTTGCTTATAGGAAATTAGGAGTGTCAGTCCCCCTAGTGTGCTGTCTCTAGGTTTAAAGTCCCATTTTCAATAACAGATAAATAGTTCTCTTGCTCAGCAAAAATGACTAAATTAGCTAGCGACCAAAGGAGGCATGTATGAATACTCGTCTTCATGCTAAAGAATCTTTTTCCACAGCAAATGAGTCTCCTAATACATCTCATCCAGTTCCTGTTCAATTTTAGATTGAGATAAAGCGTCCTCCTGCTGTGAGTAAAGAAACCCCACTAAAACTGGTTCTCCTACTGAGATATCATGTCATTCATGTTATCACTAAATAAACTAGCATCCTTCACTTTGTTCGTCACCATCTCCATGGTTTCTTGCTTAATACAGCCCTGGGGAACAGAAATATGTTTGCTGTTATAAGCATCATCTTGTAGTGCGATACTGCCTCTTGCTGCTGCTACTCCTTTTAATAACCTCATGGAAGGCTCCTTATTTCCCTGCCTCAGAAGCATCATCAAATTGGAAGCTATAAGAGGGTTGGTTCGAGAAGAGACACAACTTTGTGTCTCCATGATGATATGCTCACAGACCCCTGAACCTGCCCCTTCCCGTGTTATATGTATTCTTTTTAACAATTGAATATTAAGGATAGGGACGATCCATCCATGCCCTGTTGGAAATGAGCCCATATCACTTTGGGTTATTTGAGTTACCCTTATTGGGTTCTTTTCCTTCAAGTCGGGCTTGGCTGGATAAATGTTTTAAATAACCCCATAGTGTTGTTGTAACTTTTTAGGCCTGTTAGATTTTTCACTTTTAATGGACCAATTGTGGTTACTAAAATACCTTTTCTGAGGCCCCTTACACTTAAGCCCTGGATGGTGGGATTCAACCTGATCAGCCCCTGGATATTTAAATTTTGAATTTGAAGTGGTCTTTCCAAGTTCAATAAGCGATTTCCTCCCCTTACTATCGAATACGGAGCATTTAGAAACTTTCTTTAGTGGTTTTGAAGCTAATCTTGTGATTACAGATTCTAACTTTGCCGAAGAGAGAAGAATCCTTCATAAGAGTTCTAAGCACATTGGTGTATGACCCTAGATGATGTTTTTGACTGCACACGTTCCTTGCCAAAAGACAATCCTTCGTATCTGTAAGTGCATTTTACTATTATATATAATTTATGAATGTTAGTAAATGTTTCTTAGGAAGGGAAATGTGTCTTAGAAAGGGATATGTATCTGTGATTAAGTATGTCACTGATACATGAATTTCATAATTCATGAATCCTAAATATTAATAGATTTGATGTACTCTGAACTGACATTTGTATTTACTTATCTTAAATACATCTTGATAGTAAGTTTATGTATCGTGAAGGGTCATGTGCGCCTATAAATTAGCATCGACATTTTACACCATTATCATTCCAACTCAATTATTCACAATCTAAGTCCTTAGAGAGTTTTGCTTTCTAAGAATGGTGTTTCTTTTTTGGAGCATTGGTCACTTAAGTTTGTACAGAATTGGTGAGAGGCATACGCTTTGTAAGGCAGTTTTGTTGCACCGATTCGTGGGCAAAGCCAAAACTGCATAGGGTTGAATCTCCTTAAAATGAAAGAGATTTTTGTGCCTCGACCTAATTAGAGTCATGTTTGTACTCGTATTTTATTTGTATATGTATTGAATGCCCAATAGCATGTTTCATGACACACAATCCCCACACCACCAGACCATTCCGTCAACCTTGTTGATTTTCTTCCTTGAGGCTCGATATTTCTGTTCTCTGGAAAATGTATAGATTGGATTCGATTCTTGGCTAGGAAATTTTTCCAAGACCAAGAATTGGACCTGAAAGAATGGTAGTAGCCATCCAAATTTACTTTTGATTAATGTTTCACTTGGGAAAAGTTATATTGGACAAAGGTTGAACTTTGGTGAGGTTAAAGGTTAAAAAGCTACCTAAATCTTCAGGATTTTGGGTATGGAAGAAGTTAGGGTTTGGGTGAACTCTGATTATAGATTTAATTTGAGCAGAATAGATATGGTTCTGGGATTAATGGAAATTGATTCGATGATGTTCATAAACTCTGGGTAATGGACCAAATTTCACTTTCTGTGATTAATGTGAAATTTTTTCCACGATGAAGTTTGTAAATTCTGGTAATGGATCAAAGTCAGATTTTATGTTTAGGTTGAGTAAGATTGAAGACAAAAAGGAAAGGTCTTGAGAGAGGTTTTGGGTTTAAGGTGGAATGGGTTCCCTCTAAGGTCTCTAATCATTAACTTATTTATCATCTATTTGATAAATGAAAAGTGAAAAAAACTTATGTAGTGTTTGGGAGCATGGATTTCAGGCGTTGAATTTACTGATTTAGAATTGTGTGGCTTTGGTTGAGACTCAAAACAATTTTATATTGCATTTTGTTCAAATTCACACTAATCTAAATCCAAAGCCCAAAATCGATGTTCCCAAACGCAGGGTGTAATTTTTCTCATTAGCTAGTCAAAACCAATGCACTGAACAATGTTTGAAAGTTGAGCTTAAGGATCCAAAGTAAATTAAAATTCTTTTTAAGAAGGGTTAAGGGCTTAAAACATGCAAATATGCCAATATAAATAAGGTTGCTTGATAAATTCAAAATCATTACACTCGCTTCTTGTTATATAACATCCACTACCTAGAATTTTCTCTAAACCTGTTATCATTATGCTATGCTACCCGCTACAACTATATAAAACTATTGTGATGAGTCTAATAGCTTAAAGTGATTTTGATATCGAATTTGCATGTGATGGTGCATTACTAGAGGATGATTTTTGTGAATAGTATAGATATGTGTTGGAGTATTCTAATGTGTCAAGTGATATTTCTCATGTGTTAGTGGTTTCATTAGAAGGTTTGGATGGTATCCCTATTCTTGAGGATGATGGGTTGGGTAAAGAACTGTAGGTCATTACAAAAGAGATGGTATTTTGCTAACCTCAGCTTGTCCTGTTAAGGAGATTAATGGGAAGGACATTGAAGCTCAACTATTGCTTGATGAAATGGGCTTATGGGTATTTGATTGTGGAGGTATTATGGTAAGAATAAGGTGAAGAAAGGGCAATGTGTAGAAATCCCGAGTGTCTTGGAGTGATTTAGAGAATATTTATGTAGAAGATTGTCTATTATTAAGAGAGATTATTTTAGGAGATTGTTTCCATCTTTAGCATACCCAATTGTATTATAAGTGTAATGTATCGGCTTGTACAAAATATTATTCAAGAAATACAAAAAACCTATTCTGATTTCATGGTATCAGAGCTAGGGTTTCTATAATCCTAGTTAACGATGGCAGAAGGAGCCGTCAACAGCAGAGGGTTGAGCACTTATGAAGCTCTCGACAGTGAGATTGAAGCCACCTCCACCTTGAATTTGAATGGGCTAGACAGCTCGTCCTTCCCACTCTCGGTGGAGAGACTAAACGGAAAGAATTTATGTGAATGGGCTCAGTCAATCAAACTCATGATTGACGGCAAAGGAAAGTTAGGCTACCTTACTGGTGAGAAGAAGAATCCCGCCTCAACCAATGGTGCAGCTCTGCAGAAGTGGAAGTCCGAGAACTCCATGGTGACTGTGGCTGGTGAACTCCATGAAAACCTTCAATAGGCAAGATCTACCTTTTCCTACCGATAGTGAAGGGCGTCTGAGATGCTGTCTGAGAGACATACTTAGACATTGAAAGCTACTCTCAAATCTTTGAGATCAAAACTCAGCTATGGTAGATGCGGCAAGGAGGAAGAGAGGTCACAAACTACGATATGGAAATGATGAATCTCTGGCAAGAACTCGACCTGAGCATTGAGGAAGAATGGGAGTGCCCTGGAGATAGTGCCCGATACAAGAAAAGACTTGAGAATGAACAAGTCTTCGAATTTCTGGCCGGACTCAATCGAGAGTTGGACGAGGTGCAAATGAGGATTCTCGGCCGACGTCCTCTACCTTCAACTTGGGAAGTTTTCTCAGAGGCTAGACGAGAGGAGAACCGTCGCAAGGTGAAGTTGAAGGAGCTTATTCTGGTAGGAAATAATAGGCCCAAAATGTCTACCCTTATTTCAAAAGGAACTCCTATTGGGACAAGCCAAAAAAAGCATAAAGGAAAACCCTGGTGTGAGCACTGCCGCAAGCCGGACCACTCAAAATATAATTGCTGGGAAATACATAGGAAGCCTGCAGATTGGAAGTCGAGACAATCCAAAAAATTGTGGCTACCAAGCTGCTATTGATAACCCAGCCGAGAAACCACGAGGTGAGAAAAATAATAATTCCACTTTAAGTGGCGCATTCAATCCATAATAGTTGGAGCAACTCTATAAAATGTTCTCTACCATTTAAACATCGGGTCAATCTTCCAAAAGTATTCCTTTTGGTTCTTTAGCCCACCGAGGTAATTTTTTGACAGCCTTAAATACCATCTCTCATTACAAATCACCATAGATAATTGATTCTGGCGCCTCTGACCATATGACCGATTCCTATTATCTATTCTCATCCTATTCACCTTGTGCTGGAAATTTGAAAGTTAAAATTGCAGATGAATCATTCTCATCTATTGTAGGCAAAGGGAGTATTCGAATTTCTGACTCTATAACTCTAGAATCTGTCCTACACGTCCCTAGGTTGTCTTGCAATTTGTTATCCATTAGCTGGTTGACCAAAGATTCCAATTGTTCTGCTAAATTCGTTTCCTCTCACTATGTTTTTCAGGACCTATCATCGGGAAAGACGATTGGCTGTGCTAAGGAGTGTGAGGGACTCTACTACTTTGAGGAGGGGAATATGAGTGAATAATGTCAAACTGCTATTTGTGATTTTGCATCTGTTTCTAGGGATAGTGAAATTTTGTTATGACATTCTAAGATGGGTCATCCAAATTTTCAATACTGAAGACGTTTATTTCCTTCCATTTGTTCAAATAAGACGTCTTCTGATTTTCAGTGAGAGATTTGTGAACTTGCAAAACACCATCGTAATTCCTTTCCAAAATACACATACAAACCATCCAGACCTTTTACTATGATTTACAGTGATTTATGGGGGCCCTTACGCTCTTTTAATCGAACTCACATGAAATGGTTTGTTACTTTTATTGATGATCACACTCTTATTTGTTGGGTTCACTTGTTGAAAGATAGAACTGAAGTTCGTTATATTTTTATCAATTTCCACTCCACGATTCAAACACAATTCCAAACTCACAATCAAATCTTGCGTACTGATAATGGTACAGGAGATTTCAATAATATATTGGGAAATTATCTTCAAGAAAATGGAATTATCCATCAAAGTTCCTGTGTGGATACCCCTCAACAAAATGGGTTTGCCGAACTCAAAAATAGGCATTCTCGAAGTAGCTTGGGCTTTGGTGTTCACTACAAATATGAAAAAATATTTTTGGGGCGATCCATTTTAACAGCTACATATCTCATTAATAGAATGCCTAGTTGGATTCTTTCTTTTGCAACTCCTCTCCAAAAATTTCAGTAATGTTTTTCCAAATCTTGGCTCAACTCCAATCTCTCCCTAAAAATTTTTGGGTGTACTGCATTTGTACATGGTCATGCTCACAATAGGGATAAATTGGAACCTCATGCCATTAAGTGCTTTTTTATTGGTTACTATCTTACTCAAAAAGGTTACAAATGGTATGATCCTGTCACAAAAAAATTGTTTGTTAGCCTTGATGTCACATTCTTTGAAACCACTCCTTACTTCCAAAAGCCCTCTCTTCAGGGGGAGAATTACAGTGAAGATCGGTTCTTTGATTTCTCTGTTGATGAATCTGTGTCATACATTGAGTCTATCAACACCACTACACCATTCCCTAATCTGTCATGTACAAAATGCCACTTAAACTCAGGGGAAGATGCAGAAAAATAAAATAACAAGGAGATACTTGTTTACTCAAGGAAGCCAAAATCAAAGAACAGGGAGAATCTCATACCTGAGGCACCAAAAGAGTTGGAATCGGTGATAGCTCTGAGCAGCCATGAGTCCACGCCCAATCCCGATTAGGTAATAAATCCAAATGGCCATGAACTTTCTTCTGTTAAGTTTGCACCTGATGACATCAATTTGCCCATTGCTCTCAGAAAACAAACTAGGTCATATACTCTCTATCCTTGGTCAAAATACATGTCTTATAAAACTCTGTCTATAAGGTGTCGTGCTTTTACCTCTAACCATGACAGGATAAAAATTCCAAAGAATATCCAGGAAGCCTTGGAGATTAGTGAATGGAGGGAAGCCGTCATGGAGGAAATGTGGGCCCTGGAAAAGAATGGAACTTGGGATGTTATGAATTTTCCGTGAGGGAAGAAGCTAGTAGGCTGCAAATGGGTCTTCACGGTGAAATATAGAGCTGATGGGACAGTTGAACAGCATAAAGCCTGTCTTGTTGCTAAAGGGTTCACAAACCTATGACATTGACTACACGAAGACATTTGCACCGGTGGTAAAATTGAATACAGTTCAGGTTCTCCTATCCTTGGCAGCCAACTTGGATTGGCCACTTCAACAACTCGACATTAAGAATGCATTTCTAAATGGCGAATTAGAAGAAGAAGTCTACATGACGATACCAAGTTTCAGTAAGAAAGGTGAAGAAAATAGAGTATGTAAACTCAAGAAGTCCCTGTATGGACTCAAGCAATCTCCTAGAGCATGGTTCGATAGATTTGCGAAGGTGATAAAGAACCAAGGATATCAACAAGGGCAGTCAGATCACACTATGTTTTTCCAACAGTCTGAAAGTGGGAAGAAAACAATTCTGATTGTGTGTGTTGATGATATAATCCTAACTGGAGATGATACAGTGGAGATGGAAAGATTGAAGAAAGTTCTAGGTGCTGAGTTTGAAGTTAAAGGCCTGGGACGAATGCGGTACTTCTTGGGAATGGAAGTTGCTAGATCAAAAATGGATATCAGTGTCTCTCAGCGAAAGTATATCCTTGATCTCCTAACCGAAACTGGCATGCTTGGATGCAAACCTAGTGAAACTCCCATTGAAGTAGTAAAGAGTGTTGAAGATTGCGGAATATCGGTTGAAAAGGAGAGGTATTAGAGATTGGTTGGTAAACTAATCTACCTATCACATACTAGACCCGACATTGCATTTACAGTAAGTTTGGTTGGCCAACACATGCATTCACCAAATAAGACTCACCTAGAGGCTATATACAAGATTCTCAAGTATCTCAAGGGTTCTTTGGGCAAAGGACTCTTCTTCAAGAAGTGTGAAAGCAAGGAAGTAGAAGTTTTCACAGGTGCTGATTGGGCAAGATCAGCGGAAGATAGAAGGTCTACCACTGGATATTGCACCTTTGTATGGGAAAATTTGGTGACTTGGAGGAGTAAAAAACAGAATGTAGTGGCTTGAAGTAGTGCTAAACCTAAGTTCAGGGCAGTTGCATAAGGGATATGTGAAGGATTGTGGTTACAGAAACTTTTGGAAGAACTACAGATTACGGTGAAATTCCCTATCAAACTCCACTGTGATAACAAAGCAGCCATCAGTATCTCTCTCACAACATGATAGGACTAAGCATGTAGAAGTGGACAGACACTTTATCAAAGAAAAGGTTGAAGAATGAACCATTTGTATGACTTATGTTCCTACCAAAGAACAAACAACCGACATCTTTATCAAAGGGTTTGCCCGATAAAGTTTTGATTTCATCTGCAAGTTGGATATGATCAATATCTATGATCTAACTTGAGGGGGAGTGTAGAAATCCCGAGTGTCTTGGAGTGATTCAGGGGATATTTATGTAGAAGATTGTCTATTATTAAGAGAGATTATTTTAGGAGATTGTTTCCATCTTTAGCATACCCAATTGTATTATAAGTGTAATGTATCGGCATGTACAAAATATTATTCAAGAAGTATAGAAAACCTATTTTGATTTCGCAATGCTAGTTAGATCATTGGAAGCGTGTTAATAAATTATGATAAAAAGGGGTTCCGTTAGTTTAGTCTTTTCAATAGTACTTGAATCTTAAGCCGCGGTCATGTCTTGCGTCCCCCAGTATAGTGACCGCTTCCATGTTACTACCCCACCTCCCCACCTCTCATGGGGCGAATTTCATCAGTTCCTTTTTCATCCATCTTCATCCTAAAGGTGAACATCTCCATTGAGTGACTATAACTGCTATGGTTTACAGTCAATAGTTCTTAACCAACCCTTTCTCATTGAAACACGCTTTATTAAGCTTTAAGAGAGAATAGGGAGTAAGGGGGACCATCATTTCATTATAAATTGGACTCGGACTGTCTTTTTTCTCCTGTGGAGCCCTGAGAAAGTCACTGGCTGCAGGTTCTTTAAATTAGTATGTGTTTGCCTCTTATGTTTTTTATTTTTTCTTTTGATTTCGTTCGAATTAGAACTTCAGCAAATAAAGTTGAAAACTTCTCTAACATACTACATATTAATTTTATTTTGTAAGAAACAAAACTTTATACCCCTTGTGCATTTATTTAATCCAACCAAGCAAATGTCATTTGCATATACACATTTGGTGCTAAATATGCTTGAGAAAAGACCGTGTGAAAGAAATAGAACTTGAGGCATATATGAAGTTGGAGTTACAGTGTTAAGTTCATCGTTATATCAATGACTCCTTATTGACAATATTTCTTTGATACCAATCATGAAGTGAACAAACCAGTGTTGCCATGTGACTCCTCTCCTCTCGCTCTGTTTCTGCCTACCAAAAGCGTGCTAAACTATTGTTTGGATCGTGTTGGGCAGGTTAGTACTTGATGGACTTCGCTTGAATTAGTATTTTTTTAACTATTATCATATGAGATATTATTGCATTGTGCAGGTTCAATGCCTGTGGCTGCTTGGTAACTATCGTCATTTTAACATAGTGGTAATATTTTGTGCTTGCACTCTGAAATTCGAAGTGTCCCTTGCATTTCTTCATTTTTTTTTTTTTTTTTGACTCATGTTCCCCATCTGTTGTAGATAATTCATTTTTTTTTTCCTTTTTCTTTTTTTGACTCTTGTTCCCCATCTGTTGTAGATCATATATATATATATATATATATATGCTCATTTTTCTTTCTTTGAATACATCGATAGTTCACATTCGGCTTTGACTACGCAATGAGAGAGAACCCGTCTCTCATTTTATGTTCCCTCCCACCGCTCCTAGTTTTCGAGCCAGAGACATTCAACATGAAAGTTCCAAGCTTTAATGGAATGTCCCATCAGGGACATCATTGAAAAATATAATTATGTATATTATTCTGATTTCTAAATTTTTTAATGTTCTCTTATGTTCCAAGTCTCGTTTAATGAATCAAATCAATTTCTAAGCATGATGTATGAACCTAATGGGTGTATGAAATATTATCAAATGGATTGTTGTAGGATTTAGTTAAGTTGTGTTATTTACAGGATCATTCTACCCCCAACATGCCTTTAGTCCCCTGACAGTTTAATTTTGTATTAAACAAGAAATTAAATAGGCATGTTTTTTTCAACCTCACAAATTTGCCAAATTTTTTTGTACATCAGAAATTTACCAAACTTCTGTTTGAATTTCAATATAATTTTGTGTAATGTCTCAGCACGGATAATTTTGTCCCAAATGCCCGTTCGCATTTCCCCTGCAATATCGCAAACTTACCATGCTCTAACCTGCTTTTTAATAAAGCCTTTTTTGGTGTCTCAATGATATCCTAGGCCCTAGCTCAGTCATGAACAACCTTAAAGATGGATATGTAGAAGTATGATTCTGTGCCAAGTTTCAATGCACTCTTGCAACTTTAATTGTTTCAAATGACTCGGCTTTTTAATTTTGAAGATTTTGATTCAATTTATAAACTTAAATCCAGTGCTTTGCTATTCATATGTTGGATTGCAAGTCCACAGCACTTTAATTTGGCACGAGGTCATTGGGTTCTTATAATTTCTAATGATAGGTTCATGTTCTTAAATTTCAATTTACGTTTTAAATTTTCATAAATTACTCAATTTTAACTATATATTTTTTTCTTTTTGTGAAATTCAAATTTGAATTTCAAAACTCAAGTTGAAAGTGTGCTCTTAATTTATCTTAAAAAAAAAAAATTTGGAAACGAGTGATTGATGCCTTTTAGACTTGAATTTGTATGAAATTATGGTGTTGGTATAGCATTCTATTAGCTTATCTATATCACTGATCCATTCTATCATTTTCATATCAATAATTTTTACTCGTTTGATAAAAAAAATCTAGAATAATCAAAATAGCTTTATATGCAAGTTCACCGATATGAAAAAAGGTGAGGATCTAAACATCAAAATCAACGGAAACCTAGTTTTAGTGACTTTGAAAATTAAAACATAGTTCTAAAAGTAATCCTTTTTGTTTTTGTTAAAAATGAAAAAGAACATAGATGGAGGATTTTGTTTGGGAAATGAAGAGGTAAATAAGAAAATTAATTTTCATAGCATTTGTTTTATTAAACTACTATTAAAAATAAAGAATCATGCTAATATGATTGAAAATTAACTGCTCGTAGTGTGATATTAAATTTTTATATATTATTTTTAATTTTTTTAGAATCAAATAAGAAAAAAATAGATTCTTTGTTGTTTTTCTTTTTGTTTAATGTTTCTCAAGTCCCAAGCAAGATCCAAAACCATGACGTTTCAAGAAAATAATGGAGATCCGTAAAACAGACAAGAATTGAGGAAACGATTTTCTTTGAAGAGCAAAATGAGCACGTGTAAATATAGACAACGAATTTCTATTCTTGCATATTAGACATGAAACATGGAGTCCATTTTGAGATGGAGATCACAAGTATACCCACTAGCAAAGAAAAACCAATTGAGCATCCAATTTGCTTTGGCTATCCAGTTTTCAAAATATTAAGACATCCGTCTAAACTGCCCAACTAAATCTGTTAAATTTTCCTTATTCCTACCAGCTGGCAAGTTCAAATCATTTTGCTGCTTTTCTAATTAATATAATATTTCATCCTTCAAATTGATATAAATAAATATGGAAACAATTGAACGATTTTCACCTCCCAAAAAAGTTCACGCAAGAAATAAATAATAATATGCCCAAATCCCGTACAATGCTTGATCCTACAAAATCACCATTGCTCAAGCATATGGTCGCTTAGCTGAATAAAATTTCAAGATTTTTTTTAAAAAAAAGTGATAATTTTCCATAAATGACATAGCTAAAACTATCAAAGACAACATTATAGTTAAGCCAGATAATTTTTCCTGCCTTTTTTTTTTTTTTGTTCAGGAGCAGTACCAGTGTGCTTGTTTGTTAGTTCGTCTTGAAGCGTTGAAATGAACCTCTGGAACAAACTGTGCTAGGAATAGGAAACAGAGCAGTTCTACACAGATCCTCGCAGTGGCAGCACAGATCTATTCATGGTGGCAAACGAGAAAGTAGCACAGCCAACATTAGTAGTCCTGCTTATTGGGGCATTCAGATGCCCTGTGCCCCGACTGCCCACAGTTAAAACATGAACCTCCGAAGTTTCTGCCATGCAAAGTGCCAAAAATGATGGGTCAGCATTCAATGGCTAAATGTTTTCTTTTTCCTCAATCATCATCTTTCTGTTTCGGGGCAAATAGGGGATCCTTCTGCTTATTTAACATATGAAGAGCAACAATACCTGTTCCGACTTCCAAAGGATGATGTCCTGCTTGTTCTTCTACCACCAATTAGCCAGTCATTACTGCCACCTCTTGAATTCTGTGACCAACTCTGACTCCGACCACCACGCCTGAACATATCATCATCGTCGGAGTCCTGGCCACGCCCCCAACCCCGTGATGACGATCTGAAACCCCTACGTTCCCTAGAACCCCCTCGAGAACTTCGCTCCCTGTTAGAAAACCTACCGTAGTAGTCACTAGGAGGCCCATCATCTTGTAGAGGAGGCAACTGTTAAACACAGAAAAAAATGTCAGTTAATCATCACTCGTTCAATATTGTGCACAAAAAAAAAAAAAAGATTAATCTGCTACATATAGAATAACTTCTCACAAAGAAAATAATAGCCACATCAAGCAACATACAGAAGATTAAAAAACCAACATCAATCAACCTTAGCAATCTTGGAAACAGTGTTTCCAGGTGGTGTTTGCATATTCAGTAGCCCTTTTGCGATCTCCTCTGGAAGATCAAAAACTGCCCCTTGAACCTGATATTTCCAAGTTAATGACTTGTTATACATTTTTAAAGAAACATGGAATAAAACCAACAATAAATTTTGTAAACACACACCCTTTCATCTGCAATTATATATATTTTCCCAACTTCATCAGCAGCAGCAGGATAAACATCAGAAAGAAATCCTGTGACGGATCTAGCAGACAGGAAGCCTCTGGAATAACCCGAATCACGTGTCAATTGCAATGTTACCCATCCCTGCAACACAAATACACAGTTAAAATCTACAAAACCAGAGAGAATGAGATCATGAGCGCAACAGCAGTATTTTCAGAGATACTGCTACAATTCATGTTGCACAGAATTTTTTCTTCTCTTTTTGGATTACAAAACAAATCTATTAATGAGAAGAAAAAATTTCAATGGAAGGAGCATAAGAAACCCTACCAGAAAGAATCATGTAACTCTTAATTTTATTTAGCATAAACAATTAAAAAATAATGAAATGATTGAACATAGATGTTAGGTGGGAACCAGCCATTGGATGGACCGATTTGACACTGGCTGAAGGTTGATTTCAAATAAAAGGTTCAAGAGACTGTTGGCTTTCAAACCCAAGTGTGTTAAGTTCAAGTAACTAGCTAGGCTTCTGTTGGAGTAGGAGATTACTTGTAAATACCAAATAGGCGACTTAGGGAATTTTTGAAGTTTCTTATTTTAGTATTTTTCTATAATTAGTCGTGCTGTCCAAACAAGATGGTTATTTGGAAATTGAATGATGTAATAGTGTGGTTTTCCCCTCATCTACCTTTCTTCTCTCTCCTCTTTCCTTCCTCTTCTTGATATTACATCATTTGGCACCAAAGCATTTTGATCCCCTCCACGTTCCCCTTCAAGCTTTTCTATATTTCTCTACTTTTTCTTTCTCAGTTCAAACATTTTGTCCTTCTTCATCAGTCTGCCTTCTTCATTTCCCCTTTACATTTCCCACTCCCATCCACCATCCTGAGAGTCCCTGCAATCCAATTCCACCATAATATGTTACAAGACTCGAGCACTTTTCTTTTTAAGAAAATCAACTGAAATTCAACCAGCATCCCTCCTTGTTTCATCACTTCAACTCCTTGATTGCAAATACTGTCACCACCATAATGGTTAGAATCTTACTTTTCGTGATTTGAATCTTACTAGAGAACTAGAAAAGGCCAAATAGTTGTGGTTTTTGGGGGGGGGGGGGGGTGGTTGCGGCCGCCCAAGGGAGAATCTAATGAGTCAATCGATTCACACAATTCTGAACCTATCAGATTTAGTCATATTTGATTAAACTGGTCATATTTAGAAGGAGAAGATACAATTTGATTAGGACATGGGATAAGATGAGGCAACCCATGCAAGAATTGTAGCCCCCCAAACTACCACCACTGTTTTCATCTGGAGTTTTCCTTCTAAAGCAGAAAGGAATGAATGTACTCACACTAGTTGATTCTGTTATTTGGCATGCAGATACGGAATGCAATAAGGTCATGATTACCTGGTTTAAAAAAAGGATTGGCTTCACGGTTGTAAGATAGAATGATCATATTAATGGGCCTTCAAAAAGTGGGGTTGCCAGTCTGAGTGGAGTAGCATATGAAAGTATTGGGCTTGCTGTTCCAATGGGCTAAATAGAAGCTTTATGAGGCAGGTGCATGCTGATTGGAGAAGTTGGGCTGGAGTAAAAAACATTCTTGGTTAAGCTTTTAAATTGAAGCCCAGTAGCAGGTTTCCAGAAGCCAGTAGCAGGTTTCCAGAAGCAGCTAGGGCTACTACAGAAGGGGAGTTAAACTTGTGAAAGAGTTAATGGGGTGGAAGATGTAGGGGAACGAGAGAAAGTTGCTGAACAGGTTTGTGAAGTAGGATGTGAGGAAGTACCGAGGAGGAAATCATCTAATCTTGAAAGATGATCCAGCAAAGTTTGATGGCAGTACAGCAAATCTTCTCCCTGATGTTCAGTGTCAAGGGGCTGGCGTAGACAAATGTACAAGAAATGGTGGGGTACTGCTAGATCACAACAATGTAAGAATAAGAGAAGTCAAGAGAACTTTAGAAGAAAGAGTTAGATGATGAAAGGAAAGATCAAGGAAATGATGCTGATGGATGATGGTTTTGATTCTCCATCAAGACATCAACCCAAGAGTTCATACGAGGATGAGTTTCACAACATGAGTGAATCGGAAAGGCTGCTGTTGTTTTAATTACTTGAAAACTTTGATTTTGAAGATGAATGTGTAAATAAGGAAGCTTTTAAAGATAGTGAGGCATCAAGCTCTGAAAATATCTATACCTTCTTCATGACCCATGAGTACAAGTTAAAGTCATCTAAGATCTTCCACTGACAAAGTCTCACATTGCATATCAAAATCTCTACAACTTCTCCATGAACAGTAAGTACAAATCATCATCTCTGGGTATTACACTAACAACGTTGAAGCACATCACCAGCTCCTCTGTGCTTTCCCCAGCTAGATGAAATAAAGTCTTTCTTGACAGGAGGGAATTGATGTAGACTGGGAGGCCAGCCATTGGATTGATTGATTTGACTCTATTGAGTCTATCTGGAAGTAGGTTCTAAAGAATAGGATCAAGGGCTTGCTGCGTCCTAAACCCAAATGTGCTAGCTTTAATTAGTTAATCTTTTCTAAAAACGTATGTCTGAGGGGCCTGTAATTTTCTTTTCTTCAGTATTTCCCATAAATTAGAATATTGTAACCTGCAAACAAGTTTTCTTTCTTCTCTATCCTCCCTCACCCCTTCCTCCTCCCCATGAAAATACACCATGTCTCAACAGTTGTTAAGTGAGTGCAACCTAGAACTGCAACAAGTATATTTACAATTTTATTAAATATTTTACTCAGCAAAAATTAAAGGGGAACAGATCCAGCAGAAGCACCTCCTACTCACTTTACCAAATTTATTAGAGTGATCTGATGAGGATTACACTGAGAACTAGAGTAATACCTAGTCGCAAGGTTTCAACTATTGGGGTTCATACCAATGATAGAAATGGCTGCATGAATATACTAGATGCCTATGTTTAAGGGAAGTCAGATATGTGTCAACATGATGCTGGTATCTGACAAGGACATGCCTCTGCTGTAAAAACATCTATGCTATGTATAGTAGGATTAATAAATAATTATTATATTGGTAGCCCATATCAAACAGACACGAAAACAGTAAGCAATCATCAGCCTCTCCAGAAATGGAGAAAAAGATGCACGTCATCCACTTTTTCCAAAGCTTTACCATAGGCAGGAGCCTTAACTTATTGGAAATCGATCAATTTTTTGTTTTTTGAGATAGAAGGTTAGAAACTATTTTCAAAGAAACTAAGCTTACTGGGTCTGGAAAACAGAAACAACTTCTGCTCTGTTATAGTGAGTCTTTCCACTATGTGGAAGTTCTTCCATGGACCAAACTGAGTGCTTTTCCTTGAGCAGAGTTTCCTCAAAACAGTGGAAAATATTTACCGGAAAATCATTTTTGGTATGGACTATGGAGCTTAAGTGTAAATAGATTTTCCTGCTCCACTTACAACTGAAAAGCTAGAAGCACGCTAGTTACAAGAAAAGATAAAAAACACACAAAACACTTACCTGCTCATGACTAATAAGTGATCGGGATGAAGGAGGTTGCGCGAAACCACTCAACTGTGCCAGTGCAGCAGCTAGAGCACCCATTCCTTGTTCTTCAATCAATTTTTGTGCAGTTGGGGTGAAAAATTCTACAGACTCTGGGTGAACTCCACGAAGAGTAGCAACAACTTGCTCAGCTGATGACTCCAAAACATCTTCAACACCCGGAGGGCTAATAAACTCAAATTTGCAACCCACATCACGCTCAAGAGATCTAACTGTTCTCCTCTGACTACTAGTAAACATCAGAATTGCAGAGCCTTCTTTTCCAGCACGTCCAGTACGACCAGAGCGATGCACGAATGTTTCTGGATCATTGGGCAGCTCATAGTGGATAATCTAAAGAAAAACATGAGACCCAGTGGCCAGCAAACTTTTTAATGTGTTGCAAATACAAGCGAAAAATAAACATATAAAAAATTTAAAAGCATTTAAATGAATAGCCTTATACATCGACACAAAATCCAAGATAGAATTCTCTTTTTTTGACAAACAAGTGTTTCAGATTTGTGGGAATATTAATGTGCATGTCAGTGATGCCTAAGCATTTAGCAGGATAAACCCATTGTCTGGGCTTTATAATTACTAAATGAAATCTCCCCAAAACTACCTAATTAACTGAGCAAAAACACATAAAAGACACATGCAGTGCATGTGGTGCAAAATCATTCTTTTTTCCGGAAACAGACAAGTGATGCAAAGATGAGTCTTCCAAGACAACAACCTCAAAATTATAAAATGGCAATTGACTAACTTGCATGAAATCACAAGGAAAACAACATTTTGGAACAAGTATTTAAAAATTTGAATAAGCCATGAATTCTTCAAATATACGGAGCGTGCATTAGAAATTGCATGATCATTGTTGCATGATCATTTTTATATTAAAACTGAAACAAAACACTCACATATTTTCATATGCCTTGAACAAAGATTGTAACTTCAATTTCATCTCTAAAACTTCTCAAACGACAAAATGATGCTAGAAATGCTTTTCCTTCTCTGCTCCATTATACAATGTAAGTATGCAATAATTGAAATGCAGTTGTTCCTCATTGAGTCCACATGGTATCTCGCACTTGCATATTCATAATTTTTTTATGCATTTCAAAATAGCATGTTGTAAATGCAGGGACCGAAAACAAACAAGGGCAGCTATTCAAGGGGTCATGAGCTGATACATAACAATACATGCAGTTGTGGGGAATGGGTTGTAATAAGCAAATAAAATGTTCAGCTGTGATGGTTAGGCAAAAGGGACACTAAATTCAGAGTGATAACTCAGATTGGATTGTAAGGCCAATAAAATTTATTGAAAAAAAAAAAACAGCATTGGCTTATTATGGATTTCAAAAAGAAAAATAAATATAAAAATTATTTTCACCTTTATATTGCAGCTTGATAAAGTAATAAAAGTAAAGCCAAAACTCTCAAAAAATAGATAGCAAACAGAATGAGAACTATCCTCAAACAAAATGATTCAAAGAACTATTGGGCACAAGCCTCCAACCAGCAGTCTCTTCTCACACACACGCAAATAGGGAGATATAAAAGACATGTTTGGTGCTATAGAAAAAAAAAAAAGACATGTTTGGTCAAAGGAGTGTAAGTGGGATTACTGGGAATGTGTACATTCGGCTGGTAAGTGACAGGAGCTCAAAAGATTCCCCTAAAAAAAATTAGTCAGTTTTTGAGATTCCCATCTCAGGATCTTAAGTAAAATTTTAATCCAGATCTGCTTCAGCATAAAAATTAGATATCTTACAGGTAGGCACCATATTCCAAGGGGCATCACACAAAACCAAAACTTGCTTATACATTTGTTTTAGGATTTTGAATGGTTAATATTTTACTATTATTTAGATGAGTGAGCAATCAACCAATTTTTTTTTTTTTTATAAAGTACAAAACATGATGCATATATATGTCTTCCAAATAACAAACTGCAATGGGACTTCACAGCTTCATGTGATAATGCATTCTGTCTGTGCTTTGCAATCAAGAATCAATGCAAAGAGATGCCTTTCTTTTTTTTCTCTTAATCCTTAATCCAACTTGGACCTCAAGTTTAACAATTATCTTTACAAAGATGTTCAATCCCAAAATTTTTCAAGGAGAGATCCTCAATTTTGGCTTTTCTTGATACAATTTATATGTATGTATTAAATGGAGTTTTTTTTTTTTTTTTTCCAACCTAGTTAAGAATTTGGCGGTGCTTGATATCAAAAACCATTAAACCACATCATTAAAGAAGGGGTCATGGCTTTCATCAACTCACTAGATCAACATTTGGAATGTCTAGCCCACGAGATGCAACATCAGTGGCAACAAGCACAGTGAATTTTCCTTGCCGAAAACCGTTCAAGGTTCTTTCCCTCTGATGTTGAGATATATCACCATGTAATGCCTCTGAAGCAATACTGTTTGTTAATGCCATTGAGACCTCATCAGCATCTCGTTTTGTCTGTGTAAAAACAATGGTCTTTCCGCCCTTTGCATAGACCTGAAAGTTGTGAATATTTTTACCGCCATTAGAATGAATATCAAATTTCCCTCAATAATTAATATCAATAAAAAGTCGACTGCGTATTCTAAAAAATCAGTCATAGCCAATAATGGGTTGTTCAAAGTACGGAAGTATACTGAAGATCTATAGTTTTAAAGGCTACAAAGACATCTCACCATAAACAAAATAGGGGAAGAAATCAACTCTAATAGAGGACAAAAGCTAAAGTTAAAAGTTAAAACGAATACTTTTTTTATAACAAATTTAAAACCATAATTAGTACATTCTTATAATGAAGCATATTTCCTAGACAAAGGGTTGCTATTATCTACACATTATTCACACAGGTAATGCACTTCCTGTGAAATTATCAAATTGCAGAAACGAAGTAAACAAAAGGTGTTACGAAAAGAAATCATGCAAAAATGCATGTAGAACAGCAATGATGATCCCAGAAAACAAGTATTTAAATCATTCTGAGATGCTTCTCCATGCTTCAACAATCAGCATTCCTTAAAATGAAATCTAACTTCTCATACAGAATATGCAACCTGGCATTGTTAAATCCTGATATAAGAAGTAAATCAGGCTAACATGATAACAAAACACCTCAAAAGTAGAAAGGATAATAATATTGCACTTAAAGAGGAAGGAAATTGGTCCAAGATTGCCAACTCATACTGTGATAAGATCACTAAGAATGGTCCGCTTTGAAGTTGCAGTGGCTGGCATTGCATAAAGTTTGATCCCTTCTGCCAGCTTCTCATCTTGGTCACCAACCTACAAATAAAAATCGGGGGTGGGGGAATAAGGATGTTCAACATTGAATCAAGAAAAGACTGAAGTACAAACATATAGGCATGATATCTCGAATAGAAAACTAAACAACAACCAAAACTTGCGAGTATACGGCATATCACCACCAAGATGACGTGAATAAAACTGATGATGCAACAATAAATCATATGGTATGCTGCATCTAAGCTACATATCATATTATATATCTACTAAAAGGATAATGGAAACATACAAACAAAATGACCTAAATCAAAGACAGACAGAACAGAACTAGCAAGAGCGAACCAGAATGCCAGATAATGCAAGCACACATCATTTACACAATACTTAATACATGATCAGGACAATAGGCATTTGGATGCTAGGCCCCAGGATTTTCAGTTTGTATAGGCTTGTAGTATTCTGCTATTCAAGCTCATTGGTTTGGTTTAACTAAGAAGTGCAGGCCAAAAAATAAAAAGCAACAAAACTGTGCACACCCCTAGCATTCTGTGCTTACCTTTCAAAACAATCGGAAAAACCACTAAAAAGAAATCCTAGGAATTGATTATGACCAAAAATTGCATCTTGAATCAATCTCAAAAAATTTTGCTTACAGCCACGGCGCCTCGTGAAAAAGAAAAGTCGATTTTCTTATATTCGTATAGGCTATAATCTAAATACGTTACAAATAAATTCCTGCTTAAATCTTCAGGCCTACTTCGTCATTCCTAGTGCTTCACTTCACAATTACAACTTGAATTATCAAGAAGAGAGCATGTTCAACATTAATCACAAGTCAAGACAATTTAACAAATGGGCCAGATCATATCCCAATCCAGCTAGTCATAGTGACCATATGAAATGTTCTATTAAAATATTTGTTTCAATGCAAAATGTATCCATGGGATTCTTCATAAGGGACAACTTAGGTACCATCCACATTATATTAGATTAAACTCCACCATCTTTAAACAGAAGTAACACTGATTAAGTTGCCGTAGGCCCTATAAGTTCAAGCAGACAATATGCAGAACAGGAAGTTAGGGTACATGACTTTTCAGTTTCTTGTTCAATAATAAATCAGATAACCTATATACTTAAGAGACAAACACAGTTGTGCACATAAACACATCTCCTGGCATTAAATATGCTTGTATTCTTGGTTGATGCATAATGGAAACTTCATCACCAACAGGCATGCCCAATATCTAATGGACATCCTACTCAAGCAGAATGAATGAGTGAGGAGGATTTAAAAAAAAAAAAACAGATATAAAAGTTACCAAATCAATTGTAAGAGGATTGTCCAAATGTTTTCTCGACAATTTTTTAACCCAACCAGGCATGGTTGCAGAGAATAACATGCTTTGTCTCTGCGATGGAAGTTTTTCTAAAATTACTTCCACATCTTCCTCAAATCCAACAGCAAGCATTTGATCAGCTTCATCGAGAACCAGATATTCAACTTCACCCAATCTGAGGCTGTTACTGTTGACCAGGTCAATGAGTCTACCGGGCGTTCCAACCACCACATCAACGCCACGGGTAAGAGCACTCTGCTGCATGTTATAGGAAACTCCTCCGTAGACACAAACAGTCCTCAAAGAAGGAGCAGTTTCTTTGATTTCTTTCTCTACTTGCTTCGCTAGCTCCCTCGTAGGTGCTAACACCAACACTCTAGGAAGCCGTCCAGAACGCCTTCAAAGCAGGGGGAGGGAACATCAAGGAGTTTATAGAACAAACTTTAAAAAACAAAAACAAAAACAAAAAAAAAATGTTTGCAGGTGTAGCTAATAACAAGCACACCTCCCAGTGCTAGCATCTTCATCTTCAGTAAGGCGCTTAATTATTGGGATCCCAAAGGCCAATGTCTTCCCAGTCCCAGTCTTAGCGCGAGCAATAAGATCCCGGCCTTCTAGTGCGGGGACTAACACAGCTCTCTGTATTATTAAGGCACAAGATCAACAAGTTATGTGACTGAATTAGATGAAAAGCGGCTGTTTTTTTCTTTTCTTTTTTTTATTTGGGAATAATAATGCAAAAACTTTTAAACAAGCGTGAGAGTTATAAACAAGGAAAAAAAATATTACAGAGATTGCAAGCAAAGCAGACAGGAATTGGCATTGGAACATACTTGAATGGGGAAAAGATGAGTAATGCCTCGTTTCTCCAGAGATTGAACAAGCTGCTGTGGCAAACCCAGCTTGTCAATGGAAAGCTCGTCGTCTTGGCCTCCAGATGCCGCCTCAGTCTCATCGAATACATCTTCCTCATCGCTCGAACTCGCAGAGCGTTTGGAGAAAGCGTCAAGGCCTTTAAAGGCCTCTTCGCTCAAGACAGAATTGGGGGTCGCAACTGCGGAAGGACTGCCCGCTCTGAAGCACCTCAAAGGAAATTGTCTAGCTTTTGAGGCGCATTCACCGCCGGGGCTGGAGCGATTCTTGTCGGAGAAGAGCAGGGAAACGGATGGCAGTATTGTCCTCCGGCGTAAGTCGAGAGACGGGGGGTGACAAGCGCATGAAACGCCCCGAATCGAAGCCATTGATGAATACTTAACTTGGAGAACTGAATCGGAGGACCACTCGCTCGCTCGCTCAACAACTGCAAAGCTGAAAGGGAAGGGGAGGCAGCGGCGAATGGGATGGTGGAGTGAAGTCGAACAGTGGAGAGGGGAATGAGGGCGGGGGTTTTAGGGGATGGGACGGTGGGTGAGAGCCCAAGGGAGAAGTCAGGATTTAAAACTCGATATTCGATAAGGTCACCTGTTCGAATGTATGGCACTACAATCCGCCACCTCGATGTGTTTTCAAATATCTTTTGCATTTTTTCTAAACTAGTTACGGGCATTCTCCACCGCAGCCAATTATTTACATGTTGCAATTTAAGCAACTCTTAAAATTCCAAGTAAAATATTAGAAGTGAAAAAAATATAAAAATGTCTATCTTACACTGTTGCGTGTAATTCCAGCTGATTGCTAATTCTATTTTCAGATTTTAATTAATTCCAAATCAGCCCCAATAACACCTAAACATAAACCTGTTTATTTTGACGCGTGTGTGCTAAGCCTGATCAAGAAAAATGTACGTTCACCAAATAATATACAGCAACGCATAAACATGTCACAAGCACAATCCACAAGAACACATTTACGTGGTTCGGCCCAAAACTTGGCCTACATCCACGGCAGAAACTCACCTCCAGAGATACTATATAAAACCGGTGAAAATAAATACAAGTACACACTGGTTTACCCTTTCTTATCTTACCGATTTCTTCTGAAAATCAGCCCAAGAACAACCCAAGAAATCTACCCTTCGCACCTGCGAATAACCCTAGGTTTCTTCCTATTATTCTCCCTAATTTCCCTACAAGAAACCCCTCCCAAGAAATCAAATCTACATGTGTCTTTACCTTCCCTTACCAGTGCGTGAATCTCTATTGGAGATTGGAGATACCCAGCGCCGCACCTCCTCCTGCCGGCTTCTTCTCCCGTGCGGCCTCACTCTCCCGCGCGACTGCTGAAGCCTCACGGTTCTGCAGGTGCTCGCTCGGCTGGGAAGTCTCCTGCTGCTGGGAAGAACTCGCGGCTGGGAAAAGGAGAACACCTCTCCTCTCGGTTTTGAAGCTGCAAACAGGAAATCTTTAATTTCCTCCTTCTGCGCTGCTGCAAAAATAAACTGAAGCCCCCTGTGCTGCTGTTTTTCCTTGAAGTTGCGAAGACGCCCCCCAAGATCCAGCGCTCCTGCTCCTGCTCCCAACTCTTTTTTCTTGCCCCCTGCTGTGGTTTTTTTATTCATTTACAATTAATGTCAGGCAATTACATCACTACCCCTATAACAAAAGTAAACAAAAAACAGCCGTTGGATTTGGGTAAAGAAATGGACAGCCTGGATTCTGTTTCAAGCCTTGACACTCCAACAATTCTCCACCTTGGCAAGCTTGTAACCCTTGCACCTCCTTAGCATCTCCCATAGCGGTTCCTGCAAAACAAAATACTAACAGCTTCCAAGGTTAACCAAGTTCGAACAATGTTCAAACTTGGATTTAGGTACTGCTTTAGTCATCATATCCGAAGGATTGTCTTCCGTTGGAATTTTTCTTACTTCTATTTCTCCACTAGAAATAATATCTCTCACAAAATGCAACCTAACATCTATATGTTTGGACCTATCATGATAAACATGATTCCTAGCCAAATGAATAGTGCTTTGATTGTCACAATAAATTGTAACGGCTCCACTATACATTCCTAACTCTAGGCATAGTCCTTTTATCCATATAGCCTCCTTAAAGGCTTCAGTCATGGCAATATATTCAGCCTCCGTGGTAGACAAGGCTACCACCGACTGCATGTGAGATTTCCAACTAATAGCACTACCTAAAAAACAAAAGACCATACCAGACAAAGATTTCCTAGTATCTAGATTTCCAGCATAGTCAGAATCTACATATCCTTTTAATCCTATTTCACAATGCATATCTTTTTTACCAAATATTAATCCTTGCTGTTTTGTTCCAGACAAGTATTGAAAAATTTGTTTCAAAGCATGCCAATGTGGTTTTCCAGGTTTGCTCATAAATCTACTCACTTGACTTACAGCATAAGATAGATCAGGTGTAGAACATACCATAGAATACATTACACTACCAACCATACTAGCATAAGGTATTCTATTCATAAACAGTGATTCATCTTCAGTTTCAGGAGACTGTTTGCTAGACAACTTAACATGCTGTGCAATAGGAATAGAAGTAGATTTAACATGACTCATTCCAAATCTTTTTAACACTTTTGAAATATAAGACTTTTGGGACAAATAGAGAAGCTTTTTATTCCTTTCTCTAGTTATTTCCATACCAAGTATTCTTTTAACAGGTCCTAAGTCTTTCATTTCAAATTCAGATTTGAGCATACACTTAACTTGATTTAACATATCCATGTCTTGACAAGCAACCAACATGTCATCAACATATAATAGCAAATATATATGACATTTATCACATGGTTTAAAATAAACACAACCATCATAATTGCTCCTACAGAAATCATTTTGAAGCATGTAAGAATCAAATCGTTTATACCATTGTCTAGGTGACTGTTTCAACCCATATAAAGATTTCTTTAATAAACATACATGATTTTTATTCACTTCCGTATCAAAGCCCTCAGGAGGTTGCATATAAATTATTTCTTCCAAAGTACCATGCAAGAAAGCAGTTTTAACATCAAGTTGTTCCAAATGCAAGTCATGTACAGCAACAAAGGATAATAGAATTCTAATAGAACTATGCCTCACAACAGGGGAAAATATTTCATTATAGTCTACCCCTTCCCTTTGAGTAAATCCCTTAGCCACTAACCTAGCTTTATACCTAGGTGGTTCAACTCCGGGGATTCCCTCTTTCCTCTTAAAGATCCACTTGGATCCTATGAGTTTTTGTTTTTCTGGTCTAGATACCATCACCCATGTCTCATTCTTGTTTAGAGACTCCATTTCTTCTTGCATTGCAAGAATCCATTTTTCAGCCTCTTTACTATCCATGGCCTCTCTAAAAGTCCTAGGCTCCACCTCAATTTCTGTTTCAGCAACAGAAAGAGCAAACGCTGTCATATCAGCTTCCCCATACCTTTGAGGAGGTCTTATGACCCTCCTCTCCCTATCCCGTGCTAGAAGGTAAGTTTTACTTAAATCAGAGGTTTCCGTTTTTGAGTTTTGCTCCTCAAAAGGTGCAGCATCTGTTTCTAAATGGCTATGTGAAGTGGAGGGTTGCTCCACCTCAAGCTGCGGGTCACTGGTATCAGAGTGTCTAACACTTTCATCTGAATTTTCTGGTTTTCCCCCCATTGTAGTTTCATTAAAAACTACATCCCTGCTAATAATACATTTTTGTTTTCCAGGTTCAACAACCTAGAGCTTATAGCCTTTAACCCCCTCTGGGTATCCCACAAAAATACATTTAATAGCCCTAGGCTCTAATTTATCAGTTCTAATGTGGGCATAGGCTACGCACCCAAAAACTTTTAAACCATGATAATCAGCAGGCTTACCCGACCAAATTTCTTGAGGGGTTTTGTAATGTAAGGCTGTGGAAGGACACCTATTAATAAGGTATACAGCAGTGGTCACCGCCTCTGCCCAAAAGGTCTTGGGCAGACCTGAAGTGGCTAACATGCATCTTACCCTTTCCAAATAGTCCTATTCATCCTTTCAGCTAATCCATTCTGTTGGGGAGTATCCCTAACAGTCCTATGTCTAGCTATGCCCTCAGCTTTACAAAATTCAGAAAATTCATTTGACAAGTACTCTAATCCATTGTCTGTTCTCAGTGTTTTAACTTTTCTGCCAACTTGATTTTCTATTAAGGTTTTCCATTCTTTAAACTTTTCAAAAGTATCACTTTTATGTTTTAGAATATAAACCCATACTTTCCTAGAAAAGTCATCTACAATTGACAGAAAATACCTAGAACCACCATGAGAACTAACCGTAGCTGGCCCCCACAAGTCTGAATGTATGTAATCAAGAGTCTGTTTCGTGGTGTGAGTGGACTTCTTAAAACTAACCCTAGTAGACTTTCCCAAGACACACTCCTCACAGAATGACAATTCCTCAAGTTTCCTATCTCCAAGAAGCCCCTGTTCTCTAGCTCCTTTAGGCCCAGTTGGCTAACATGTCCTAGCCTCCTATGCCACAAGGAAACTTGATTTTCTACCCTGTGATTGATAGGTGAAGCTTCACCAATCACTGTCTTTCCTACCAAGGTATACAACCCATTCTTTAACACCCCTTTCATCACTACCAGTGAACCTCTACAAACTCTTAGGCTACCTCCTTCAGACTTAAACGTGTACCCTGTCTTATCTAAGATACCAAGAGAAATCAAATTTCTTTTCAGCTCAGGTATGTACCTCACATCTCTTAACACTCTTTCCATCCCATCATGCATTAGAAGTCTCACAGTCCCAATACCCTGTATTTTACATGACCTATTGTTTCCTAGGATAACATGACCTCCTTCTAAGCATGTAAAGGACTCAAACCAGTTTTTCAATGGACACATGTGGAAGGTACATCCTGAGTCTAGTATCCATTCTTTTCCCGAATCTCTATCCGAGACATTCAACACTTCCGCACTATCATACCCATCTAAAACTACAGCTGCCTTACCCTTTGATTCAGAGGTGGTGACATTTGCACCATTTTTCCTCTCAGGGCAGTCCCTCCTAAAATGTCCTTCCTTGTGACATGTAAAACATTTTAGTGCCTTACTCTTAGACTTTGATCTAGACCTCTTGTCTTTTCCTTTCTTATTCCTCTTTTCAGACCTACCTCTCACATTTAACCCTTCCCCTGACCCTGATTTAGACTCAAACTTAGTGTGCAATTCCCTAGAGTGCAAAACGGCTTGCACATCTTCTAAAGTCAGCCTCTCTCTCCCATACATCATAGTTTCTTTAATATGGTCATATGTGGAATCAAGAGAACTCAATAAAAGGATTGCCTGGTCTTCTTCATCTATACTAATATCAATATTAGCAAGATCCAAAAGAATTTTATTAAATTCATCTAAATGTTCATCAATCGATGTTCCAGGGGTCATTCTAAAGGTGTAGAGTCTAGTCTTCTTATGGAGTCTATTTGCTAGGGATTTTGTCATGTACAAACTCTCTAGTTTTGACCACACTCCAGCTGCCGTATCCTCATTGGCAACTTCCCTAAGCACTTTGTCTCCTAAGGACAAGATAATGGCACTATGTGCCTTTTGAAGAATTTCGGGCTTCATTTTGTCGGTGGAGGGAAAATCTTGTTTCCCCTCTTGTGAAGTGGATGCTCCCTTCTTTTCTCCAAGAAGAGCCTCCTCAAGCCCCTGCTGTACCAAGATGGCATGCATCTTAATCCTCCATAAACCAAAGTCATTCTTGCCGGTAAATTTTTCTATTTCAAACCTAGCGGTCCCCATCACATAGCCAGGCTCTGATACCACTTGTTGCGTGTAATTCCAGCTGATTGCTAATTCTATTTTCAGATTTTAATTAATTCCAAATCAGCCCCAATAACACCTAAACATAAACCTGTTTATTTTGACGCGTGTGTGCTAAGCCTGATCAAGAAAAATGTACGTTCACCAAATAATATACAGCAACGCATAAACATGTCACAAGCACAATCCACAAGAACACATTTACGTGGTTCGGCCCAAAACTTGGCCTACATCCACGGCAGAAACTCACCTCCAGAGATACTATATAAAACCGGTGAAAATAAATACAAGTACACACTGGTTTACCCTTTCTTATCTTACCGATTTCTTCTGAAAATCAGCCCAAGAACAACCCAAGAAATCTACCCTTCGCACCTGCGAATAACCCTAGGTTTCTTCCTATTATTCTCCCTAATTTCCCTACAAGAAACCCCTCCCAAGAAATCAAATCTACATGTGTCTTTACCTTCCCTTACCAGTGCGTGAATCTCTATTGGAGATTGGAGATACCCAGCGCCGCACCTCCTCCTGCCGGCTTCTTCTCCCGTGCGGCCTCACTCTCCCGCGCGACTGCTGAAGCCTCACGGTTCTGCAGGTGCTCGCTCGGCTGGGAAGTCTCCTGCTGCTGGGAAGAACTCGCGGCTGGGAAAAGGAGAACACCTCTCCTCTCGGTTTTGAAGCTGCAAATAGGAAATCTTTAATTTCCTCCTTCTGCGCTGCTGCAAAAATAAACTGAAGCCCCCTGTGCTGCTGTTTTTCCTTGAAGTTGCGAAGACGCCCCCCAAGATCCAGCGCTCCTGCTCCTGCTCCCAACTCTTTTTTCTTGCCCCCTGCTGTGGTTTTTTTTATTCATTTACAATTAATGTCAGGCAATTACATCACTACCCCTATAACAAAAGTAAACAAAAAACAACCGTTGGATTTGGGTAAAGAAATGGACAGCCTGGATTCTGTTTCAAGCCTTGACACTCCAACATACACTTTAATATAGTTATGTAAAATAAAAATTTCATGTGTTCAAAACTTAAATTTAAATGTTCAATTAAATCCTTTTCATTTTGCTTGTTAAACCCCGTTGAAATTTCACAATCTCTTTAACTATGTGTTATCATATGTCGATGTAATTTCATATATTTTGAATTTTCATAGATTTTTCATTTTCTATCCAACTAGTTTTTGCACCATTGCGTCGTATATAAATAGCTTTAAAGAGTAATATTACTAATTGATTTGTTGAAAGAAGTAATAATTTTAGGATTACTTCGTTTTTAAGGTTAGTGGTTTATCACTCATCTTCAAATTGAAGAGCTTTTGATTTGCTTCAGAATGAAACAAGAGAACTATATTTGGTATTCAAACTTTGCCTTCGCATTCCCCTCCCCCTCCTTCCTAAAACCAATCAATTTCACCAAAGTCAAAGTATGCTTTGAATTTCATTTTCTAACATATTGTTAGTCACTACAAAACTAATAACATTCATAATATGTTGACAATCAAGATTCAATACAAATGAGAGAGAGAAGGAGATTGCAAAGAGGGAGAGAGAGAGAAGCTGCACACAGGCTAGCACAAAACCAAAAATACCTCCTTCCTCAAACTCACGATGGCGCACCGAGAAGCATCAAGACTTTGCCAAGTAGAAACTGGAAACGATCAATAGTGTGTGACTTTATGAAGTAGTCCGCCAACTGCATGGTAGAGGAAATGAATGGGAGAGAGATTATACCGAGACAAAGATGATGACGTGTGAGATGACAATCAATTTCAATATACTTAATGCGTTCATGAAAGATAGAGTTGTGAACAAACTGAATAACACTGATGTTGTCACAATACATAGGAGTGGGTTCAGCAAGTAAGACACTCATGTCAGCAAGTAACCAATGTAACCAAACTATTTCAACAATAGTTGAAGCCATGACATGATACTCAACTTCATTAGAAGACCGAGAAACTACAGATTGCTTCTTGCTTTTCCAGGAAATGAGAGAATCACTAAGAAAAATACAAAAACTAGTTGTGGACTTGTGGTATGTAGGATCTCCAGCACAATCAGCATCAGAATAAGCACAAAGTTCTAAAGTAGATGTAGAAGGGAGTAATATACTCTGATACAATGTCCCTTTAATATAACGTAAGATACGGATAACAACAACCCAATGAGTCATAGTGGGAAAGTAGACAAAATGAATCACAATATGAACTGCGTATGTAATATTAAGTCGAGTGATAGAGAGATAAACCAAACTGTCAACAATAGTATGGTATAGAGTTGTATCCTCTAATGGAACCCCATCAGAAGAGGTATAATGTACATTGAATTCAAGAGGAGTTTCTATAGTTCGAGTATCAGTAAGACGTACTTTTTGAATAACATCTGCTGCATATTTAGACTGAGAGAGGAGACAACCTTTAGGAGAATAGGCTACCTCAATGCCAAAAAAGTATCTCAGGTGTCCTAAATCTTTCATTTCAAAGTGGTGGTGCAACTTTGATTTCAACTGTGCAATCCCCTCTGTATCATCTCCAGTTAAAATCATATCATATACATAAATAAGGAGAATAATATGCACAACAGATGTAGAACGAGTAAACAAGGAAGAATCATAATCACTTGAGCAGAAGCCAAAAGAACCAAGCACTTCAGAGAACTTCTCAAACCAAGCCCTGAGAGCTTGTTTAAGACCATACAAAGCTTTTCTTAGTCGACAAACCTCCCTTGGATGATGATGAACCCAGGGGTGGAGACATAAACTTCCTCTTTACGATTCCCGTTTAGGAAGGCATTCTTTACTTCTAACTGTAAGAGGTCCCACTGGTTAATAGAAGCTACTGCAATCAAAGTACATATATATATGCCATCTTAGCAACTAGTGCAAACGTCTCCTCATAATCAAAACCAACCTTTTGAGTAAACCCTTTTGCAACCAAACAGGTCTTATATCTTTCAACAGAACTATCAGACTTAGTTTTGATCTTGTAAACTCATCAACATCCCACTACTATTTTAACAAGAGGAAGAGGTACTAGCTCCCGCGTGCTGGTCTTATACAGAGCAGCAAGTTCTTCATTTATAACATGTGGCCAAAGAGGGTCAAGAGCTGCCTCCTTATAGGAAGTAGGCTCACAATGGGAATGAAGATAAACTTAAAAAATAGCAAAACTAGAAGAATAACAAGAATTAAACGCAAGAACATATGAATCAAGATGAGAAGGGGGCTTACGAAGTCGCGTAAAAATAACGAGAAGATGCAGGGTCCACATGATCGGAAGATGAAGAGGAGTCCACCAAAAAGGATGGGGGATTTGTACCTAAAGAAGAAAATAAAGGACAAGTAGAAGAAATGGGAGTAATTGGGGAAGATTTTAAATCAATATCACAAGTAAATGGATTAATATTTACAATGTTAGACTTATTTAAGATGGTAGAACTTGTTGGAATAGAGAATAAAAGAATGTGTTCAAGAAAGGTGACGTGACGAGAAACATAAGTTTTTGTGTTTCCGGATCATAACAACAAGAAACATACACATAGAGGATCGTGCAAATAAATTAGAACACTCAATATAAGGACGAAGGACTAAGCATGTGCAACCAAATACTCTCAAATGAAAATACTCTGGAGCCTTGCCATAAAATTTCTCATAAGGAGAGACTCCAAAAGTAAGAGGAGTAGGAATTCTATTAATCAAGTATGTGGCAGTAAAAACTGCTTCTCCCCAGAAAACTTTGGGAACATTACTAGAAAGGAGAAGGGATCGAGTTGTCTCAATGATGTGCCTATGTTTTCTTTCTGCCACACCATTTTGCTCAGGAGTGTCTGTGCACGATGATTGATGTATGGTGTCATCATAGGTGAGTAGGGTGGAAAACTTAGTATAATTATATCCCCCCCCCCTCCAAAATTGCACCCAAAACACTTAATGTGTGACGACCTACTTAATTTCCACATTTTTTTTTATAAAATTAATATCACAAATCCCAACTCAGAAGATCATAATCCACCTGGACTCGTGGATACCAGGGATACATCAGAACACATAACGGAAGCTTAAGCAGCAGGAAACATACAATCACAATATTATAAATATGAAAACATCCATCACATTACCATGAATACCAGAGTCACTATAACCACTGTATTTCAATTTATACATCCCAAAATAAGATCTAGGGACATTCCCACAAAATCCAACTGTCCTTACTAACTTACCCTTCAAAGAGGGCAGACAAACAGCTCTAAATCAGCGGGGCTTTTCTCGGTCTCCTATTTGGGGCTCTTGAAAAGTTTATAAAATTTTAGGGTGAGATACCTCTCAGTAAGGGAAATAAACTAATACTAGTGTGTGGCAACATGAGTATTCCGTGTTATACATATACCATACAGAACATATTCAGTAACTGTTTTGTCAAATCTGGGAAAACATATATATCATCAAAATATGGCAGAACATATTGTATTTTCATAAACATATTTCATCTCATATAATAATAATATAAAAACATTCTTGGTAGGTTAGCTGACTGTTGTCATGTATTACCTCCACATGACTGGGTTGTGTGGCCCGAAGGCAGGACCTGACAATGGTTGGCCGACCACTGCCAAGTCAAAAGTACAGTCTGTAAGTCTGATGGGTCTGTTAGACCTGGTCCGTACACTAAGGGCGCTCACACACTTCTTAAAAACCACATCGACCATCCAATCTCACACCACTCTATACAGCAGCGTTAACACAAATATCATGATCATGAAGACCATGGACACATAGCAACGGTACCATGCAAGTGTTAGCCTAGACCAAGTCAACCAAGTTCTGATATCATATAACATATACTAAAACTGTGATACATGGATATTTCATATCATTAATTATCAAATAAACCATATCATTTTGCATATATATGTATATCATGAAAATCATAGGCCCGTACACCGGTATATCACATTTTACCATAGCTCAGCTCGTACGCCGGCAAATCATGGCACAGCCCGTACAATAGCAAATCATTTCCATAGCTCGCCCCGTACGCCAGCAAATCATACACATAACACAACTCGTACATTGGCAAATCATATCCATAGCTCGGCCCGTACGCCGGCAAATCATACACATAGCTCGCCCCGTACGCCAACAAACATATATAAAAATCTCGTCCTGTACGCCGATTTTCCATTATAAAAATCCGTATCATAATCACATATTCAGAAAAAAGTATTTCATTATCATTTCTACTCATGCCACACGAAATAGGTTTTTCATATATCCAACATACCATTATTTTCAACAGTATTTTCCAAATATAAATCTTATATAAATATATTTATTTTCCAGAAATCAAATGTTCTAATAATATAATATATTTTCATAAAATAACTAGTTTAGTTTATCCCCTTACCTAATTCCTGAAAAGCCCCTAAGAAAATCTGTCCCGCACCCGCAGGGTTCCCTGTTCAACACCCTAGAAACAACGTTTTTCAGAACTAAAGTTTAGTATTTCTATGCGTATATCACTTTCTACAACTGTCGTAAGACCAAATTTGGCTTAAAAAACCTTACCTCAACTCAGGGATGATTTTCAATGAAGTTCCACCAACGATTCGCTCTGGCAGATTTGGAGAGAACTTCCCCAAGAACGTCGTGGTGGCTTTAGATCCTCGAACTGGTGGAAATTCGGCCCGAAATCGAAGGGAGAAGAGGAGGGAGCCAAAGGGGGAGAGAGAGTCTGAGAGGTTGCTTAATTTTGAAGTAAAAATATGGGGTTTTTGATATTTATAGGACTGGATTCGTCGACGAGCCACGTCATCTCGTTGACGAGTCCTTTAATAATTTCTTCGATGAAACCCACTGCTCGTCGACAAAATTCAAACTGCTTAAAACCTCTCTCGGTATTTCCTCATCGACGAATCCCCTGTGTTCGTCGACGAGACCCTGATAATTCTCCTCGGTTATTCCTTCCAAAGTGCAATGTCATCGACAAACGCGAAGCGTTCATCGACGAAGTCGACTGCCTCCTTCTGTTTCCGGTTTCCATATCCCTTTTTATTTATTATTTAAATACCATTATTCTTTCGGTCGTTACATAATGACAGTTGAATGTTGTGTTTGAACCGAAGCACAAAACATTTATAGATGCTAATGAAATCAGAACGTTTTTTCATAAGATATATCTAAGAAAAACGAGTATAATCATCAATGAAAGAGACATAATATCGAGATTCTCCTTTTGAGGTAATAGGTGTAGTGATTTCAAAAATAATAATAATAGTTATTATTATTATTAATTTAATAAGATTATATATATATATATTAGTTAGTTACCTCCTGAGGAAGTCCTTAGGAAATTATGTTTCTGAGAAACAAAGAGACGTCTCTCTCTCTCCTCAATTTCTTTGGCCTAACGTGCGCCGATTGGAGAATGGAAAATACCCTTGAGTTCCATTCTCCGCCATTAATATTTTAACCGAAGTGAATTTGTTGTAGAAGCGTTGTAGGCACCACTCCTGGGATAAGGTAATCTCTCTCTCTCCCCTCAATTAGTCTCAAATATTTAGCCAAATCAACAATCAGACACCACCACGGGGTCCTAATGTTGATCCTCGTCATTTTAGTTGGAGCAGATTTTTAATTTGAGTTTCCTAAGCACCACTCCAAGGCTAGGGTAAGGATAATAAAATTATATCCATTAATTATTTTTAAAATTTAATTAGCTAATGGGAGTGTGTGGGCCTAGGAAATATTAAAATAAATATTATTTTGGGGTTGAGTTGATTGAACTGGGAAAATGTGATTTCACGGTTTTGAGCTCTGAATGCCACGGACATGGAATTAGGGATTTTAGCAGGCCTCTCAGTAAGCCAAGTAAGGGGAATAAATTATAACAGTTATTTTTTAAAACTACTGGTTCAGTAAATATGTGAAAATGATATTATGATATATTCACTATGATAATTATAATATGAATATCAAGTGAAAATTGTGTGGCATGAGGAATTTTAAAATAATAAATTTATACTGGGAAAGTGTTAGAAATTGAGAAATGTGTTTTGTACTGAGAAATGATACTATGTTATAGTATGGAAATGTTTTACTTAGATGTGGAAATATGAGAAACCCAGTATTGTTATATATATATATATATATATATATATATATATATATATTATAGTATGGAAATGTTTTACTTAGATGTGAAAATATGAGAAACCCAGTATTGTTATATATATATATATATATATATATATATATATATATTTATTTATACATGTGTATTTTACTAAGAAATGATGAAAGTGATATACTTATGAGTATTTTCTGAGAAATGATGAATTGTGAAACAAAAGTGTATTTTACTGAGTAATGATAAATGTGTTATACAGATATGTTTTCATTGAGAAACGATAAAATGGGATATATATACAGATATATATAGATATGTTTAAATGAAATGATGAGAGATGTGTTATATAGATATGTGAAATGAAATATACTGGTATGAGATGAGAATTGTGTAGAAATGATGAAAATTATATAGGAATGATAGAATGACACAGAAATGATGTGAACTATACTAACATGTAGAGATATATTGATATAATGGATTGTGAATACTGAAATGTGGAAATGAGAACCCTGATGGACCATAGTAATTCTGAGAGCACAGTATCGTTGCTAATATTGTGTTAGTGCAACCACACGGCTTGTATAGCATATGGTGCGGGAGTCGATTGGGCCAATGTGAAGGGTTGTGTTGTCCTCTGGAGTTCGGACCAGGTGTGGGCAGGCCAATCATACTATAGACATGTTCACCATTTTGATTTAATCAGGCAGGTCAACTGCAGTTAGATCCAGCCTTTGGGTCGCACAACCCGGTCATGTGGGGTGAATACATGTTGATGTGTTGTCCCCTAGAGTCCAGACCATGTGTGGGCAGGCCAATTGTACTACATACATATTCATTGTTTTGATATAATTGGGTAGGCCAATCGCGATTAGATCCAGCCTTCGGGCCGCACAACCCGGTTATGTGTGGTGAATACATGACGATGTGAATATCCTCATGGTAGCCATGAGCTACAGACATAACATGTAAAATATATTGGTGGATGCTCATGAGCTAGGGAATGTTATGAAAGTGAAAAGTGGAATAAACAACCTTGGGTTACAGACATGACGTGCTATATGCTGGTGGACACCCATGGGCTAGAAAATGTGAATATGAATATAAGAAATGAAAGAATGTGAATTGATATAAGAAATGTATAGCCGTGGGTTACATACATGACATGCTATATGCTGGTGGACACCCATAGGCTAGGAAATGTTAAAATGAATATAGGAAATGAAAGAATATAAATATGAATATGATTATAAGGAATGAGAAAGTACGTAAATAGTATGAGAATGAATAAGTATGTATATGACATGAGATGTGAAAGTATACGAATAAGAAATGAGAAATGAAAGTATACGTATATGATTATGAAAATGAAATGAAAGCTTATGAAACTTTGCTTTACATATGTATATGATTATGAGTGCATATCTGTATATATTTTCCCAGCTAGTATATTTATTAAAATGGAATGTAATATGATGTAATTGAACTCATGTGCCACACACTATAAATACTTTATTCCGACTTACTGAGAGATGTCTCACCTAAATATCTAAACTTTTCAGGGAATCGTGGCAGACCAGTACATAGAGCTCCGAGGTAGAAGGGGAGCTGGTACCTTGATAGACAGGGTAAGTGTTTGAGTTGGGAAATGAGTTTTGTGAAATCAACTAGGATATTTTGTGGAGTTGTAGATATATATATATATATATATATATATATATATATATATATGTATGTATGTATGTATGTATGATAGATATATAGTACTCTGGTATTTGTGTTCGGAATAGTATGTTAATATTGACTTCTGCTATTAGGTATGGTTTGTATGAAATGGGTTGAATACCTAGTACCCCACTTCGGTTCGGGTTATGTTAATATGGTATCAAAGTTTGTGATGTGACAGATGCTTGTTTATTATGAAAAAAATGGTATGAAAAAAAATCAGGGTGTCACAGTTTGGTATCAGAGCCTAGGTTGCTAGGTTTTGCAGACTTTAGTAAACAGCGGAATACAATACCAGAGTATAGGAATTGATTGTGAAGAGAACAGGAGAGGGGTAGATTGAGATATGAGTTAGTGATTGTTAGAGGAGGAGATTGGGAATTTAGGGTTGTATCTTACGGCTTGGAGGCAGGAGTTCCGTAGTTGTTTTTGTCATTTTCCTAGGGTGACGACTTCAGGAAAACCATAGTAAACTATCGTTGGGTCTTGTTTTTGAGTGGTAGGATTGAATTCTAAATTGGGATTGAGGATGATAACATGAATGGTTATAAAAGGATATTTTATGAGTTATAGTTTGATGAGTGTACTGGTTGCGTGATGGTAACTGAGTTCTGCGACTGGTTGTTCCCTTTTTAGGATGGACCCTAGGAACAGTAACACGAATATTGGAGGTGATGGGGCAAGGCCTTCCATTATGGGTGGCTGAGACCCCGATGCAGTGTTATGTAGCATCACTCAGCAGGTGAAGGCAGAGATGGCTAGGGGTTTAGGGAAGCAAAATTGCATGATTGAGTAGTTCACACGCATGAAACCCCCATTGTTCTCCAGAGGGGCTAACCCATTTGTAGCTGAAAATTGGGTCCAGGATATAGAAAATATATTGGTAGTGCTCCCTTGTACCGAGGAGCAGAAAGTATCCTTTGCTGCATTCAAGTTGACTGGGGAAGCAAAACGTTGGTGGAGATCAGTGAGATTGTTAGTGTAACGACCTGCTATTTAACTGGGTTATATATATATATACTGCAAAATTTATAATGCTCTTATACCTACTAGATCAAACCAATCCATCAACTTAAGCAGTAAGAAGCGGAATTCATATAAACACAACAGAAAATATACAATACCAAAGTGCTAAAATGTGTTCCCAAAATGTACATAGAAGACTGTTTCCCAAAATACTCTCAACTGGGCTAGGACTATACATAAATACTCTATAAAATACTCACTCTACTGACAGGGCAGTATTAAAGCCCCTCTATCTGCGAGCCTGATCTTCTTGCCTACCTGGATCACCTGAAAAATGTTAAAGTAATGGGATGAGACGATCCTCAGTAAGACGAAATATGCTATTGCTAGTGTGTGGCAAGTGAGTTACAATATTGTGAAGATTTGTTCCTATATAATAATGTATAACTGAATCTGTAAATATAGTACAAATAATATAACCACCACCTTTCCCATGTTGCTTAACATATCTGTATTTTTAGTTTCTATACATAATACTTTTAATATAGATACACATATATTCCCTGTTTTTGTGAAACTATACATGCATAATAATAATTGAAAACTTCCCTGCATGGTTTTATGTTGTGATTTAACCCCTTATGACAGGGTTGTGTGGCCCAAAGGCATGATCTATCCTGGTTGGCCGACCAGGATAAACCACTATACTCCATCAGTCTGATCAGCCATCCTCAACCCATATATGATGGGGAGAGTATCCGCTACTGGGCATTTGATCGACCTATTTACCACGTATTATCTAAATAGGTGGTTGCACTCTATACTGAATATCTGTATATAGCAATATTACCGTGCTCTGCTAAATTTGATCCATCAGAGTCTGATACTAAATAATACCTTGCTATATACAATCTATCTGTTTTACCATGATTCTGTAATATCTGTATTAACCATGACGCTGTGATAAACTGTATCTGTATCAACTGTATTTCTGAAATAAATTGTAAAACTGTATGTCATGATACTGAAAACTGTATAATCATGGTATTCTGAAAATACTATAAAACATATTTCCTGTCTATATAATATGTAAAACATAATCCTAAAAATATTGTAAAAATATGTTTCTGTACTATATCCATATTCTCATGCCATATAGTAATTTAAAACATTTTAAACGTATTTGATAAACTGTATAAATTCCTGCTGTGAAATAATAATCTGATAAAAACATATATTTCATACTAAATTCATACTAAAATTACCTAGCATAACATATTTCCTTTACCTAATTTCTGCTAAAATCCCTCTACTGTAGCAGGTCCTACACCCGCAGGGTTCTCCACTCAACACCCTGAAAACCATAAATTTCATAACAAAACATCATTATTTTTACGTCTTCTACACTTCCTACAACTGCCGAAAAGCCTAATTTCGAATAAAAGACCTTACCCTAAATCTGGGATGAAATCCAACTTCGTCCCACTGACGATCTGTTCTGGCAGACTTAGGGAGAACTTCCCTAGGAGCGTCGTGGTGGCCTCAGATCGTCGATCCGGCGAACAACAAGGCCGAAATTGAAGAGAGATGGAGGTGGAGCCGTAGGAGAGAGAGAGAGAGAGAGAGAGAGAGAGAGAGAGAGAGAGAATGAATTTTGCTGAAAATTTATGCATTTAACCCGGTTTTAGGCTATTTATACTGCGAAATTCGTCAAAGAGCCACGTCACCTCGTCGACGAGTCTTATAGAAAGTTCGTTGATGAATCTGCAGCCTCGTCAACGAATTTCAGACTTCCCAAAAATCCTCTCTCGGTATCTTCTCGTCAATGAGATGGGACCTCATTGACGAGATTCTGAAGAACCCTCGTCGACAAAACCCATGTATTCGTTGACGAGGCCTGAAAAATTTCTTGGGATTATTACCTTCAAAATGCAATGTCGTCGACGAAGTCGGCTGCCTCCTTCTGTTACTGTTTCTATTTTCCTCCCTCTTTATTATTTAAATACCATTATTCTTCGGGTCGTTACAGTTAGAGGAGCAGAGACTTGGCCCTGTAGCAATGACGTGGAGCCACTTTAGGGAGATCTTTTTCGAGCGATACTTCCCCGCTACTGTTAGAAATACGAAGGCGGCAGAGTTTTGCATTTGACTCAGAGACATATGATGGTACAATAGTATGCCGCAAGATTTATTGAGTTGTTTCGCTTTGCTCCCTACTTAGTACCAAATGAGGAAAAGATGGTGAGGAAGTTCGAGGAGGGTCTGAGTAAGGGATTATATGAGCAGGTTGTAGGCTTCCAGGCCCAACCTTTTTTAAAGATAGTTGATAGAGTCACATTGATTGAGAGTGGCATATAGAGAGGCGTTGCGGCACAAAGTCAGAGAAAGAGGCCCACGCCTCCAGATTTTCAGGCAGGGTCCAGTCGGAGGCCGTGGAGAAGGCAAGATAGTAGAGGTGATCGAAGACAAGGGGTGGGAGACCAAGTAGTACAGGGCAAACCTATAGTGACCCCAATAATAATAATAATAATAATAATAATAGATAAATAAATAAATAATATATATATATATATATATATATATCTTTGATCCTTCAGGAAGGAAATTCTCCCAGAGAACTACGCCCCCTAGTGTCTCTCCTCCATCTCCATCTCTCTCTTTCCTCATTTCTCGACGGATATTCGGCCGATTGGGAAACGGAAGGTACTGTGGGATTCCTAACTCCGTCACCGACATTTCTATCCGAGTGGATTTGTCGTGGGAGCGGCATAGGCACCATTCTTAGGTTAAGGTAATATTTCCCTATTTTCTCAATTTCTCCTTAAATCTGCGGCTAAATCGACGATCGGGCACCACCACGGGCAATCTTCTTAAAATCGTGACGTGAAACGTGGGTCCTAGTCTGAAACTATAGATACTGGTACACCATAAGGTCGAACTATCTCCTGAATGTATAACTCTTCTAGTCTGTTCATAGAGTAACTGACTTTAATAGGGAGAATATGGGTTGTCTTCGTCAGTCGGTCTACAATCACCCAAATGGCGTTCTGAGCATGCAACCCCTGTGGTAACCTTGTGAAGAAATCCATAGATATATAGTCCCACTTCTACTTGGGGATGTGGAGAGGTTGCAACAGTCCTGCCGGCCTCTAGTGCTCAGTTTTTACTTGATGGCATGTCAAATACTGCTCCACAAACTCGGCTATCTCTCTCTTTATACCGCTCTACCAGAAAGATTCTCAAAGATCCCAATACATCTTAGTGCTGCTAGGATGAAATGTGTAAAGGGATATGTGAGCCTCCTCTAAGATAGCCCTCTTAGTCTCAGCATCTGCAGGAACGTACAGTCTGGTATGAAATCTCAGGGTTCCATCATCTGATATAGTAAAGTCCTCTCCCTATCCGTCCTGCACTTTATCTATCAGCTCTACCAATCATGGGTCATTTCTTTGAGCAGCTTTAATTTTCTCCTACAAGGTAGGTTGTAATACTAAATTGGAGATGAATGCCTGGAAAATCACCCTCTATTAGCTCCACACCGAGTCTCTCCAGATCCATCTGAATCAGATGCTGAACCTCTACCGCTGACAATGCTACACCATCTGATTTCCGGCTCAGTGCGTTAGCCACCACGTTTGCTTTCCCTGAATGGTAGCTGATAGTACAATCATAATCTTTAATGAGTTCTAGTTATTTTCTTTGCCTCATATTTAATTCTTTTTTGATGAAAAAATACTTCAAACTTTTATGGTTAGTGAAGATTTCACATTTCCCACTGTAAAGATAGTGCCTCCAAATCTTTAAAGCATAAATCACTGCAGCTAATTCTAAATTACGTACCAGGTAGTTCTTTTCATACTCTTTAAGCTACCGAGATGCATAAGCAATAACCTTCTCATGCTGCATCAACACGCACCTGAGTCCCTTCTAGGACGCGTCACTGTATATTATAAAACCATCCACTCCTGACGGAATAAATAATGCTGGTGCAGTGACCAACCACTGCTTCATCTCCTTAAAGCTTTGCTTACACTCATTGGTCCATTCAAATCTTATATTTTTTCTCGTGAGTCGTGTCAGTGGACCTGATAATCCCTTTATCCATCAACTCCTGCAACTGGTCTTTCAATTCTTTTAGTTCAGCTGGAGCCATTTTGTACGGTGCCTTAAATATTGGTGCCGACCCTGGTAGTAGATCTACGACAAATTCTATTTCTCGATCTAATGGTAAATTAGGTAATTCCTTTAGAAAAACATCTGGAAATTCTTTGATTACTGGAATATCAGTCTATTTCAATTATTCTTTTGGCGTTTCCTTTATATACGCAACATACCCCTGACAACCACCCTGTAGCAGCCTCCTCACCTAAATAACCGACACTAATTGTGGTGAGGTGTGCACACGTGATCCCATGAATATAAATTCCTGCTCACTTGGGGGTTTGAAAATCACTTCTTTCTGATGGCAATCAATGTTGGCATAGTTAGCTACTAGCTAGTCCATACCCAATATCACATGAAACCCTTGCATGTCTAATACCACTAGATCGGCTGGTAATACTTACTCATGAATACTCACTGGATAGTTTCTAAGTATCCTCCCACATCTCACTACTGATACAGTCAGCATTACAACTAACAATTCAACATCTAACAGTTGCGCCTCCACCCCAACTAATTTAGCATATCTCGATGACACGAAATATAGGGTGGCGCTTGTGTCAAATAAAACAACAACTTGATATGGTAAATAGTAAGCATACCTATCACAACGTCTCCAGCAACCTCAACGTCTCCTGGCGTTAATGCATAAACCCTCGCCGGTGCTGTGTTCCTTCGCTGGCCTCCACGGGGCGCCTGATAACCACCCCAAAATGGTCTGTGAGCTGGTGCGTGAGCCAGCGGTCCCTGACATGACCAAGCCCTATAACCGGCTCTCCCACACCGATAGCAGAAGTTCTCTCCCATCCTACATTCACCCGGATGCCTCCGGCCACATCTAGGACAGATGGGATAAATCTGCTCACCCCCTCAGTGTCCTATCATCTGCCTCTGGCCTCCTCTATACCGATCTCCTCTCCATGGGTCCCGACTGGAACCCACCTAAAATCCTAAAGGCGTGGGCCTCTTCCTCTGGCTCGATACCCCCACATCTGTCTGTTCGCTCTCCTTTGCTAATGTGGCTCTGTCAACCAATTCAGAGAAGTTCTGCATCTTCAAAACCACCACCTGCTTATATATATCTCGCCTTAAGCTCCTCTCAAACATCCTGACCTTCTTAGCTTCATCTGACACTATGTGTGGAGCAAATTGTGATAGCTCGATGAATTTTGCCATATACTACTAAACTGTCATCGACCCCTGAATCAAACTTAGAAACTCCTACACTTTAGCCTCTCTGATAGTGGAGGGAAGATATCTGTAAAAGAATATCTCTCTGAACTGGCTCTAGGTCATAGATTCTGGTATGGGTCTCTGCTCCTCCAATAATTTCATGGTCGTCCACCATCTCATGGCCTCACCTGAAAACTTGTACGTGGCATAAAGGACTCTCTACTTATTGGTGCAGTGGAGCACCGTTAGTATTTTATCGATCTCTTGCATCCAGTTCTATGCAACTATGGGGTCAGCTCCTCCTGAATATGCCGAAGGATTCCTTTTCGTGAACTTTTCTATCGTACACCCCTGGACTTCAGATGGGCCTCCTTGCTCCCTGGAGCTCCGTGCAATCTTAGCCATAACCTGCCAAGCTACGTTGCATAATACAACATCTGAATCTCCACCTCCCATGCTAGAAGGCCTTGCACCATCATCGCCGCTAGCGTGAGCACTACTACCTCTAGGGTCCATCCTACAATAATACCAAATTTTTCTGAGATTCCAAATCTCACACTACTATTCTTACAATAATCTAACTAAGATACCCTCATTCCTCCTATTACTAATTTAAATTCTAGTCCTAACATATGGAAAAAGAAACTAACAATAGTTTACTATGATTTTCCTAAAATCGTCACCCTAGGAAAAACACAAAAACCACCCCGAAATTCTTGCTTCCAGACTGCAGAACAAAATCCTGAATTCTCATCCTAGTTTCCCAACATTAAATCACTGAAATTCTGTTCTATCCAAATTTCTATCTTTCTCCAAAATTCATTCCTATATTCTAGTATTGTTTTCCGTTACACTCCAGAGTCTACAAAATCTAACAACCTAGGCTCTGATACTAAAATGTAACGACTCAAAATTCATACCATTTTTTTAAATAAAATTACATTGACACCCTTGTAACATATACTATAACATCTCGGCCCCAAATGGGCACCGAGGAACTTCTTGACCACAAGATAAACTACCTAAGCAGCAGAAAACATAAAGTCATACAACCATATTTACAATACCAAAATTCAATACCTTTTCAAAACATTAATACATACATATCTTTTCGAAAATCCCCCACCAGATATCCTATAAGCTACTGATAAATACATCTCCCCAAAACCACTTACCCTTCTGACAGGGCAGTATAACTATCCCTTCTACCTCCGAGCTTGATCTGCTCGTCTAGCTGGATCACCTGAAAAATGTTAATTTACTGGGATGACACAACTCTCAGTAAAAATAATATGTTATTACTAGTGTGTGGCAGCTGAGCTTACATAAATAATATACTGATAAATAATTGAAACTGAGATAGCTTGTACAATAATATACAGCATAACTCACACCTATGTGGCTTAAAATACAACTATAATATCTGAGCTTTCTATTTATTCATACTTCTAGTATTATAATATATCTGCTGTTAATCTGTAAAATAACTGTGAAAACTTTCCAAAAAAATTGTATGTCATGATTACCCCTCATGACTGGTTGTGTGGCTCGTAGGTGGGACTAAACACTGGTTGGCCTACTAGAGCTAGTCTAACTGTATGCATAAACATGCCTGTTGACTTTGGTGTATTCTGAAGAGGGGGAAGGTGAATTAGGTATTTAAAATTTATTCTTAGGTTTATCCAAATTAGCAGTATTATGCAACCTAGGATCTGTCTATGCAATGCCAATCATACTGATAAATAACAGAGCAAATATTTAGACAATAAAAGCCGACTCAGTATTTCTCTATTATTCACAATATTAAAAACATAAAAATTCAAGTGCAGGAAATAAATTACGTAAATTAAAATCAGGCACAAGAAATGATATCGGGGTTCGACCAATTATCCCTGCCTTGGCACATAAGCACAATGTTTCCACTAAGGCTCACTTCACGGGTGGAGCGGCATTGAAATACAACTAGGTCAATTACCATAGGGCTGACCTCAACCTTTACAAATTCTCCTTGTGGGGCGGAGAAGGCCCTATCGATCCTTACGGGCTAGATCAACGCCCCCTCAGGCCATGCTTAGAATACAATCAATGAATACAATACAAACAGTGTACAAAGTGTATGCTTCTCCAACAAGCATATTTGTACTAGTATCAATCAATCAATGCACATCAATAATATAGGAACTATAAGCTCAGTGCAATATGTGCATTCACACTCAATCTAATGTCAATAAGCAATCGATAGCAAGAGTGTGTTCTCAATCTAATCTTTGAAACAATATATCAATATATCTCAATCACAAATGGTGTTTCAAAGATTTCTAAATAGAGTAATCAAAATCTCTCAAAATGATTTTCTCAAAAGTTCTAGCACAAGAGATTTTAGAGAAAAAGCTTGTCAAATGATTTTTGCAATAACACAATACAATACAAGCTTAATAAGTCTTGCAATAATGGTGCAAAGAATCACTAGCTAAAAGTTTTCCCCACTCAATGAGTTTATTAGTTAAACCGGGGGGAAAGACTTTGACTAAAAACTATCAATCAAAAATCAACAGACAATTTAAACTAATGAGAGTTATAACTTTGTAAGATCTCTCAAGATATACTCACTCAAAAAGATTTTGCAAGGGAATAATAAGAGGAGGAGTGTTTTGGCTTGGATTATGAAGAAGGGTCTCAAAAATTAAGAGAAAATATTTTCTAATTAAATCCCTAATCACCCTTTAATCTTGCAAATGAGACCTTATATATAGACATGGCCAAAATTATGACCGTTGGGGACATCGGGGTAATTCTTAAAATTGTTTTAAAAGTGTTTAAAAAAATTAACCCTATTTAACCTATTTTACCTCGGTTAAAAAATAAAACAACCCGAAAGTTTCGGGTGCCCGATCCAAGGTTCGGATGCCTGAATAGACACAGTGCAAAAAGGTGTTTTTGAAGTTCGGGTGCCCGAATATGGGCTCGATTTGCTGATCGAGGCGATTCCTCAAAAACTCTGTGATTTGGGTGCCCGGTTCAAAGTTTGGTTTGCCGAACTCATAAGTTCGGTCGCTCGAGGCTATTTTGAATGTAAACGTTTGAGCGCCCGAGTTGGTGGAAAAGTACCTGACTTAGGTTCGGTCGCCCGTGGAAGATACATTCATTTCTAGTTCGATTTTATGAACTTAGGTCAAAAAGTCGTCCATGGTTCAGTCGACCGAGGCAATTTGAACTGCTAGATTCGATTGCCCGAATGCCTTTTGATTTTTACCTTTTAAGTCCAGAATTAAGCCAATTAATTCCGCTGATAATACATGTTATGTTGGGGACTATTTTGAGTGTATGTGCAAGGACCTAGGGTCAGTCTACGGATTGCATGCTTGTACTGAATGCCTCCTACATGACAGATGCAGTGATATGAATTGCATGCGAGTAGTCGATTTTAGGTTGTTGCATGTTTTATATGAATATTTTGTTGAGAACAACCATCTATTAAGTATAGGTTTTATGGGAAAATGTCTGATTTACAGGCGACATGCTGCCAAAATTTCGCCAGGATTTTCCTAAAAATAAAACCTTGTACAAAGATGATTATGATAGAATAAGTGTTAAAACGTTTTTGAAATGGTGAGTGAAAACTAAATGAAAATTGTATTTCATCCTTACATAATCATCAGACACTTAAAGAGCTAAGCACCTTCCCTATAGAATGAACTTATAGGACTCACATGCATCACTTTTGTTTATTCAAGTATTGAGGCCCTTCTGATATCCTTGAATATTATATTATGCACTTAAAGCTTTGTGTTTGATATGGAATGTTCTTGGGTCATGAACTCTATAACATGCCTTAATATACACCTTTCTGATGTATCTATAGTCTATAGGAAGACTATACTAGGCTGATTATAAAGACAACATCAATTCATACTTAGTATAGTTGTGCTTTTGGAAAAGGCTTATACTGCTAGACATAATGAAATAAATCCTCCATCTAGTATAAGCAATTTATTGCATCTAAGTTAGGTTTCCAAAGGATAGGGGAAGCATCTTAAACTAAACTCTTATCTTGTTATGCTCACCAGTATTTTAGGCTTAGATGTGTTTTGAAATTACGGTGGCATGTTTTTAAATAAAATGATTATATTGAAAATCTTAAGTTGAAATATATAGTTTTGCCATAGTCATCTATTTTTGCCATGTGATCTTGTTTTTCTCTTCGAATATATCTTTAAGTTTCATATGGTTGCATTTTTTTGTTCATGAGATGTGTTATGCTTAAATATTCACCAGAAAAATTCTGCCTGCTTGCATTAAATTAAAGTTTCTTTTTCAACAAGCACAACCCCAGTACCTTTTTGCAAACATCATAAGGGGAATATATATTTACCTACATAGATTTTTACTTATGGCAAATCTAATTTCAAAACTAAAACTCTTTATATCTTGCTTTATTATCATATATATATATATATATATATATATATATATATATATATATTTTTACATGCCCTTTTACTAATGACAAAAGGGGGAGAAGTGTTATAAGAGCAAAATTAGTCCTTTCTCCCTGATCTTTCGTTATTCAAAATGACAAATGATAACTGAACTTAAATGCACAACTTGATACATTCTGAAGTCTTCATGCTTGTATATGAACTTTATTGAATATCATTCTTTCAATGCATATTGTTAGGGGGAGCCTTGTCAGGCAAACCCATATTTTGCTCTTGTGTTTGTCATCATAAAAAATGGGGAGATTGTTGACTTTTTGGTCAGATCCCTGTTTTGATTATGACAAACCACAATATCTCATCTGTGTGCTTTGAATATTTGAGCAGGTTATGTTTTAGTTAGCACTTACATGAGCACATCATTCAGTGCATTCCATAGTTGCCAAGGAGCTGAGCATAAAGCCTTTATTTGTTTTAAGTTGTATTTTTATATATTTTAATTCAGGTCTGTAATAATTATGGTTTGTAATTAATGCATATCATGCATGGTAGGAATTTAAGCTCAACATGACCGTAAATTGACCATAGGGAACCGAATGTCATTAGGGCAGGTCGATTGACGCCAGGTTTTTAGGTTTAATTGAAAAGCCTAGACCGTAGAATGACCCTAGGTCATACACTCAAAATAGTCCCTAACCTAACATATATTATTAGGGGAATTAATTGGCTTAAGTTTGAACTTAAAAGGTAAAAATCAAAAGGCATTCGGGCGATCGAATCTAACAGTTCAAATTGCCTCAGTCGACCGAACCATGGACAGTTCAAAAAGTTGACCTGAGCTTGGCAAACCAAACCAAAAATGAACGTATCTTCCATGGGCGACCGAACCTGTGTTAGGTACTTTCCCACCAACTCGGCGCCCGAACATTCACGTTCCAAATAGCCTCGGGCGATCGAACTTCGGATCGGGCACCCGAATCATGAAGTTTTTTAGGAATCGCCTCGGTCAGCAAACCTAGCCCATATTCGAGCACCTGAACTTCAAAAACACCTTTTTGCACTGTGTCTGTTTGGACACCCGAACCTTGGATCGGGCACCCGAAACTCTCAGGCTGTTTTATTTTTTAACCAAGGTAAAATAGGTTAAGGAGGGTTGATTTTTTAAACACTTTTAAAACAATTTTAAGAATTACCCTGGTGTCCCTAGCGGTCATAATTTTGGCGATGTCTATATATAGGGCCTCATTTGCAAGATTAAAGGACGATTAAGGATTTAATTAGAAAATATTTTTTCTGAATTTTTGAGACCTTTTTCATACTCCAAGCCAAAATACTCCTCCTCTTATTATTCCCTTGCAAAATCTTTTTGAGTGAGTATATCTTAAGAGATTCTACAAAGCTATAACTCTCATTAGTTTAAATTGTTTGTTGATTTTTGATTGAGAGTTTTTAGTCAAAGTCTTTCCCCTTGGTTTAACTAATAAACTCATTGAGTTGGGAAAACTTTTAGCTAGTGAGTCTTTGCACCATTATTGCAAGACTCATTAAGCTTGTCTTGTATTGTGTTATTGCAAAAATTATTTGACAAGCTTTTTCTCTAAAATCTCTTGTGCTAGAACTTTTGAGAAAATCATTTTGAGAGATTTTGATTACTCTATTTAGAAATCTTTGAAACACCATTTGTGATTGAGATATATTGATATATTGTTTCAAAGATTAGATTGAGAACACATTCTTACTATCGATTGCTTATTGACATTAGATTGAGTGTGAATACACATATTGCAGTGAGCTTATAGTTCCTCTATTATTAATGTGCATTGATTGATTAATACTGGTACAAATCTGCTTGTTGGAGAATCATACACTTTATACACTGTTTGTATTGTATTCATTGATTGTATTCTAGGCGTGACCTGAGGGGGCGTTAATCTAGCCCATAAGGATCGGTAGGGCCTTCTCTGCCCTGCAAGGAGAATTTGTAAAGGTTGGGGTTAGCCCTATGGTAATTGACCTAATTATATTTAGGTGCCGCTCCACCCATGAAGTGAGCCTTAGTGGAATCCTTGTGCTTGTGAGTTAAGGCGGGGATGTAGGCAGTATTGGTCGAATCCCGATATCATTTCTTGCACCTGATTTCAATTTGTGCAATTTATTTTATGCACTTGAATGTTCATGTTTTTAATATTGTGAATGATAGAGAAATACCGAGTCAGTTTTTATTGTCTAAATATTTGCTTAGTTATTTATCAGTATGATTGAGATTACATAGACAAACCCTAGGTTGCATAATACTGCCAATTTGGATAAACCTAGGAATAAATTTTAAATACCCAATTCACCCCCCTCTTGGAAATACACCAAAGTTAACAATACCTGTAAGCACAAAAGGTCAGCTCCACCTGGTCCGGACGCTAGGGAGCCTCTACACTACCTGTGGCACAATCGGCTATATCACACTTTATTTGAGACGTATGATTGCACTCTAAACTGAAATAGCTACAGTACCGTGCTCTGCTAACTGAACTGATTCATCAGGGATCAGATACTGTATAATACTATTCTATATATATCTTACTGTTTTACCATGATTCTATTTCTGCTGAAATAACCATAACATTGTATAAGCTGATCTGAATAACTATAATATCTGAATAACTGAATATCTAAATAATCTGAATATCTGAATAATATGATTATTTGAATGTTATGGTTCTGAAATTACAGTAAAATATCTTTCTGTATAGAATCTGTGAAATATCTATCTGCATATATACTGTAAATCATGATATTCTAAAAACTATATAAATTCTGACCTGTTCTGATATTAACTTATGCCACACAACTAAATAAATAAAAACTGTTGTACTGAAATCTGTATTTTTCTTAAAATAAAATTAATTTATAATCTGTAGAATTTACCCTAAAACACATATATATTACTGATAAAATGTAACGACCTGCTCTTTATAAATTTTTTTTCCCTTTCTATTTGAATATAATAAATGTAATCTGTCTGAAGTACTACTGGTAAACTCAGGCTCCAAGGAGTGTTGAGAATAATTCTGTATATCATATGCATCTAAGTAGTGGTAACTGAAAAACTGTACAATGTCTTATACACAATACAAGAAAACTATAATAATCTGAAATATATTTTTACAATACTAAATACCCAGTGACAACATCAAAATCTGGAAACTATCCCCAAATCACTAATACCAAAACACACCTGGCCTTCTAGTAAGGACAGCTCTAGTCAACCTCTACCTACGAGTGTGATCTGCTTGCCTAGCCGGATCTCTTGAAAAACAGTAAGTCACTGGGATGAGACAATGCTCAGTAAGTGGAAATATGTTATTACTAGTGTGTGGCGGCTGAGTTAAACATTTAAAATACTAAAATAATGTTGATAAACTGTACAAAATATATATCATGTGGTTTTAAGGTACAACTATGTATCTGAGTTTGTTATCTGTACATTCTGCTAATATAATAATATAAAATGTTACTGTGTGATATATCTGTACATAGGAACTTCTGCTATACCCTGGGATCTGTGTATCATGATATAACCCCTCATGATAGGGTTGTGCGGCCCGTAAGATGGACTTACTCTGGTTAGCCTACCAAGTAAGTCAATCTATATCTATACATCTACCAATCTGGCCCAATGCAATCTCTCCGGGCAATCTCCAAACTCTAACATCGTCTAACCAACCACCTTAACCCAGCTTGCTAGGGAGACTGCAATCTCTCCTGGCACGGCTAAACGGAATTCACATACTATCTGAGTTATGTGGTTGCACTCTATTCTGTACTAGCAATGGTACCGTGCTTTGCTGTTTATCTCTATTTGAAATTTCCACAGGGATTTCTGATATCGTGTAATACTGTTTACATATGTAAATATATATTTATCTTGCTACTTTTAACATGATTTCAAAAATAACCATAACACTATCATCCTGAGTTGTAATATCTGAGATATCTTACTAAAATATATATATATGATATCTGTCTGTATCATCTGTAATTTCTGTCTATACTATCTGTAATATCTGTATATAATATCTGTATACTCTGTATATAATACCTGTAATCTCTAAATAATCTAATTATAACATCTTGATGCCATAACTGCATAATCTGTCTGAGTGTTATGGTTTAGAAATCGTGTTTTTCTAGGAAATATTATCAGTCTCATTTCTACTATTCATCTATATAACTGAATATTTGTAATGTTACATCATCAACATACCATATTGTAATAAACTCATGCCACACATTTAAATACTAAAAATCTCACGCTCAATTTTTGTAATTTCTGCTGTAAAATAATATTCATAATATTCTGAAAAAATAACTTGATTTGCATGCTTGTAAATATACATCCATAATCTTTTGAAATATATAACAAAATCTCTAGCATAACATATTTCCCTTACCTAGATTCTGGAAAAACTTCTACTGAATTCCGACCCTATACCTGCAGGGTTCCCAACTCGACATCCTGAAAATAGCATCCACCAGAATAAAATATCAGTATTTTTCTACATACAACATTTCTTATAACTGTAGGGAAAGCAAATCCTGAATAAATTGCCTTACCCTGAAATTGAGATAAATTCCAAACCAACTTCTCTAACGATCAACTCCGGCAAACTTGTAGAAAACTTCACTAGGAGCATCGTGGTGACCTCAGATCTTCGATCCAGTGAGAAATGGAGCCGGGATCGAAGAGAGAAGGGGAGGGGTGCATTTGAGAGAGAGAGAGAGAGAGGGAGTGATTTGCACTGAAAATTCTATAAAAAATCCAAGTTTCAGCTATTTATAGAGTCAGATTCGTCGACAAGACATGTCACCTCGTCGACGAGTCCTGTAGAAAGTTCGTCGACGAACTTGCACCATCGTCGACGAGTTTTAGTCTACCTTAAACCCTCCCTCGGTATCTTCTCATCGACGAGACATGTCTTCGTCGACGAGATCCTAAAGAACCTTCGTCGACGAAACCCCTGTGTTCGTCGACGAGGCTTGGATGAATTTCTTCGGTTATTACATTCTGCCCTCCTTATAAAATTTCGTCCTCAAAATTTACTATCTTTGTTAACCACTATCCATGTAATCTATCATCCCATAGAGGCAAATGGTCTACTTATTTTATTACTTACCCTCACTTATGACAGAGGAATACCGTGGTTACATTCTATGTTCTGGGAGATTACACATATAAAACTAAAAGACTACCTATTAATCAATACCTGTACCTGTAAAAGAAACTTTATCTAACTACTTATACTTTACCTGTTTACCACTAACCTTCTTGGAACAACTGCGGGTATCCCTGTCTAATTCATTCCTAGAGTTTCTAACTACTTATACTTTACCTATTTACCACTAACCTTCTTGGAACAATTGCGGGTATCCCTATCTGATCTGTTCCTCGAGCTCCCAATAGGCTTCCTTTATAGAGTGATTTTTCCACAAAACTTTAACTAACTGAATTTCTTTAGTGCGTAGTACTTGTGTCTTCCTGTCTAAGATTTGTATTGGTACTTCTTCATAAGCTAATGAATCCTTAAGCTCTATTTTTGCATAGCTAATTATGTGGGATGGGTCTAGGACGTATTTCCTTAACATAGTAACATGAAACACATCGTGTATTCTGGATAAAACTGGTGACAGAGCTAGCCTGTGGCAACTGACCCTATCCTTTCTAGAATCTCAAAAGGGCCAATATATCTAGGGCTCAACTTGCCATTCTTTCCAAACCTCATAACCCCTCTCAGAGGAGCTACCTTCAAGAATACTCAGTCTCCCACTTTAAACTCTAATTCCCGGCGGCGAGTGTCTGCATAGCTTTTCTGTCGACTTAGTGCGGTACTGACTCTTTTTATAATTAGTCAGACCTTATCATACACCTGTTGTACAATCTCTGAACCCAAAACTTGCCTTTGGCCTACCTCATCCAAAAAGAGAGGAGAACGACATCTCTTACCATACAGTGCCTCGTAGGGTACCATGCCGATACTAGCTTGGTAGCTGTTATTATAAGCAAATTCAATTAGTGGTAAAAATTGAGTCCAGCTACCTCCAAAATCTAGCATGCACGCATGAAGCATATCTTCTAAGGTCTAAATCATTCTCTCAGTCTGACCATCTATCTGGGGGTGGAAAGTAGTGCTAAATGCTAACTGTGTACCTATAGCCTCCTGAAAACTTTTCCAGAATCGTGAAGTAAACCGAGGATCTCGGTTCGAAACTATGGATACTGGTACTCCATGAACACGAACTATCTCCTGAACGTATATTTCTATCAGTATGTCCATGGAATAACCTACTTTAATAAGGATGAAATGGGCGGTTTTTGTCAGACGATCAATAATCACCCAAATCGCATTCAATCCCTGTTGCACTGGTGGTAACCCCATAAAAAAATCCATAGAAACGTGATCTCACTTCCACTCTGGGATAAACAGTGGCTGCAACTGTCCTGCTGGTCTCTGGTGCTCAACTTTAACCTGCTAACACTTCAAGAATTGTTGTACATGTTCAGCTATCTCCCTCTTCATTCCACTCCACCAAAAGTACTCTTATAGATCCCGATACATTTTAGTACTATCATGATGAACGGTGTTTGGGATCTGTGAGCCTCCTCCAATATAGTTCTCCTGATCTCAGTATCTACATGAATACATAGTCTAGTATAGAACCGCAGGGCTCCGTCACCTAAGATACTGAACTCCTCTCCTTGTCCATCTCGCACTCTAGCCATTACCTCAGCCAATTCTTCATCACCACCTTGAGCGGCCTTTATCTTCTCATATAGTGTAGGCTGTACTACCAGGCTAGCAACAAAATCCTAAGGACTATCCTCTACTATCTCTATGCTAAGCCTCTCCAAATTCATCAGGATCGAGTGCTGAATCTCTATGGTTACCAATGCTGGTCCTACTGATTTTCTGCTCAGAACATCTACCACCACATTTGCTTTCCCTGAGTGGTAACTAATAGTACAGTCATAGTCTTTAATAATTCCTAGCTACCTTCTTTGCCTCATGTTCAATTCTCTTTGGGTGAATAAATATTTCAGACTTTTGTGATCCATGAAGATTTCGCATTTTCCACCATACAGATAATGCCTTCAAATTTTAAGAGCGTACACCACTGCAGCTAACTCCAAATCATGCACAAGGTAATTCTTCTCATATTTTTTTAAGCTGTCTAAAAGCATATGTAGTAACCCTGCCGTGCTGCATCAATACGCACTCAAGTCCCTTCAGAGACACATCACTGTATATCACAAACCCATCCTCCCCTAATGGGATAGCCAACACTGGGGCGGTCACCAACCTCTGCTTCAATTCCTGAAAGCTATGCTCACAATCCTTAGTTCATTCAAACCTCACATTTTTCCTCGTGAGTCGCGTCAACGGACCTGACAAACTGGAGAAACCATCCACAAAGCACCAATAATAGACTGCTAACTCAAAAAACTCCTAACATGTTGAACATTTCCAGGCCTTACCCGATTTACCACTGCCTCTATCTTACTCGAATCAACAGATACACATGCCTCAGAGATTACATGACCAAGAAAAGAAACCTACCTCAGCTAGAATTCACATTTCTTGAACTTTGCGTATAGCTTTCTCTCTTTCAAGGTTTGCAATACTGGCCTCAAGTGATGTTCATGCTCCTCAAAACTCCTTGAGTAGACCAGTATATCATCAATAAATACAACCACAAACTGGTCTAAATACTGATGGAATACTCAGTTCATTAAATCCATGAATACAGCTGGTGCGTTAGTCAACCCAAATGGCATCACCAAGAACTCGTAATGCCCATATCTCATCCGAAACGCCATCTTCGAGACGTCCTCTGCTCTCACTCTCACATGATGATAACCTGACCGTAGGTCGATTTTAGAATAAACCTGGGTCCCCTGGAGTTGATCAAACAAGTCATCGATCCTAGAAAGTGCATATTTATTCTTAACTGTCAATTTATTTATCTCCCTGTAATCGATACACATTCTCATGGTTCCATCTTTCTTTTTCAAAATTCAAACTGGTGCTCCCTAGGGCGACACACTGAGCCTGATAAATCTCTTATCCAGTAATTCTTACAATTAATCTTTTAACTCTTTTAACTTGGCTGGGGCCATTCGGTAAGGAGCTTTAGATACTAGTGCTGACCCCGGTAGAAGATCCACAGTAAACTCAACTTCACGGTCTGGTGGCAAGCCAAGTAATTCTTCTGGAAATACATCTGAAAATTCTTTGACCACAGGGATATCAGTTTGTTTCAACTATTTTTTTGGCAATTCCTTAGTGTTGGCAACAAATTCATGACATCCTTCTTGGATCAGTTTTCTTACTTGAACAGCTGACGCAATCTGTGGCAAAGAACAAACCCGTGAACCAAGAAATCTATATTCTAGCTCGTCTAGAGGTCTGAAAATCACTTCTTTCAAAATGGCAGTCAATAGTAGCATGATTAATTGCTAACCAATCCATACCCAGAATTATATCAAACCCCTGCATATCTAACACCACCAAATCAGCTGGTAATATATTTCCCTGAATAGTCACTGGAAAGTCTCTGAGTACCCTCCTACATCTTACTATTGATCCAGTTGACGTAACTACAGCTAACCCAATATCCAACAATTGTGCTTCATACCCCGTTAATTTTGCATATACCAATGAAATAAAAGAGTGGGTCGCACCTGTATCAAATAAAACAACAGTTGTATGTGAGAAAGCAGTAAGGGTACCTGTGACTACGTCTCCAGCTGCATCGGCGCCACCTAGCGTCAATGCGTACACTCTCGCCGGTGCCGTATTTCTCTGCTATCCTCCACGGGGCGCCTGATAACCACCCCAAAACTGTTTAGGAGCTGGTGCCTGAGCTGGCAATCCCTAACATGACCAAGATTGGTGTCCGGGTCTCCCACTTCAGTAGCAGATGTCCTCACCTATCCTGCATTCACCTAGATGTCTATGGCCACATCTAGGGCAGGTAGGAACAACCCGTCCACTCTGAGAACCACCGCGGTCCATCATCTGTCCTTGACCACCTCCATATCGATTACCTCTCCATGGGCCTCGACTAGAACCTACCTGTAGATCCTGAGTCGCGGACTTATTTCTCTGACTCTGAGCTGCAACACCTCTCTGTATACCGCTCTCTATAATAGCAGCTCTATCCACCACTTTTGTAAATGTCTGAGTGCAGAAGCCAATGACTTGTTCAAATAAATTCTGCCTCTAGCCCTCTTCAAACTTTCTTCTTTTCTTTTCTTCATCCAGTGCTAAGTGTGGGGCAAAACGTGACAACTCAATAAATCATGCAGCATACTAAGACATTGTCATTTGCCCTGAGCCAAATGCAGGAATTCGGCTGCCTTTGCACTCTGAACGATAGCAGGGAAATATCGCTCGAAGAATAATTCCGTGAACCTACTCCATGATACTGGTATTGGATCTGACCTTTGCTCCTCAATTAACTGCGTTGATCTCCACCAGATCTTTGCTTCTCCCGTTAGTTTAAATGACGCAAATGCCACTTTCTGCTCGTCCGTACATGCCAATACTGCTAGAATCTCCTCAACATCCTGAACCCAATTCTCAGCTACAATAGGGTTAGGTCCTCCAGCAAAAGAAGGAGGCTTCATCTGCGTAAACTGCTCAATCGTGCAGCCACGTTCTCCTCCACTCCGAGCCATCTCAACCATCACCTGCTGAGTGACATTGTGTAAAATGGCATTTGTATCTCCACCTCCCATACTGGAGGGTCCTGGTCTATCACCTCTTGCATCTGTACCATCCTGAAAATACATAGAACACTATTTTAAAACCCTATACAGATCTACTTTACTCCATCCAACTAAAACCTCAAATTCACTGTCAACTATTTCCCTTGTTCCTGCCCCAAAATCCAATCCTACGACCCAAACACACGACTCATCGATAGTTTACTATGGTTTTCTTGAAATCGTCACTCCAAGGAAAACACAGAAACCACCACGACAATCCTGTATTCAGACCACAGAATAATCCTTAAATTCTTTTCCTATATTCTGGTATTGTATTCGCTGCATTCTAGAGTCTACAGAACGTAGCAACCTAGGCTCTGATACCAAACTGTAATGACCTGCTATTTATAAATTTTTTTTTCCTTTCTATCTGAATATAATAAATGTCATCTGTCTGAGATACTACTGGTAAACTCAGGCTCCAAGGAGTGCTGAGAATAATTTTGTATATCATATGCATCTAAGCAGCAGTAACTGAAAAAATGTACACTGTCTTATACACAATACCAGAAAACTATAATAATCTGGAATATATTTTTACAATACTAAATACCCAATGACAACATCAAAACTTGGAAACTATCCCCAAATCACTAATACCAAAACACACCTACCCTTCCAGTAAGGGCATCTCTAGTCAACCTCTACACACGAGCGTGATCTGCTCGCCTAGCCAGATCTCCTGAAAAACAGTAAGTCACTGGGATGAAACAACGCTCAATAAGTGGAAATATGTTATTACAAGTGTGTGGCGGCTGGGTTAAACATTTAAAATACTAAAATAATACTGATAAACTGTACAAAATATATATCATGTAATTTTAAGGTATAGTTGTGTATCTGAGTTTGCTATCTGTACATTCTGCTAATATAATAATATAAACTGCTGTTGTGTGATATATCTGTACATAGGAACTTCTACTATACCCTGGGATCTATGTATCATGATATAACTCCTCATGATAGGGTTGTGCGGCCCGTAGACTGAACTTACTCTGGTTGGTTTACTAGGTAAGTCAATCTATATCTGTACATCCGCCAATCTGGCCCACTGCAATCTCTCCGAGCAATCTCCAAACTCTAACATCGTCTAACCGGCCACCTTAACCCAGCTTGCTGGGGAGACTGCAATCTCTCTTGACGCGGCTAGATGGAATCCACATAGTATCTGAGTTATGTGGTTGCACTCTATTCTGTACTAACAATGGTACCATGCTCTGCTGTTTATCTCTATCTGAAATTTTCGCAGGGATGTTTGATATCATGTAATACTGTATACATACGTAAATATATATATATATATATATATATTTATCTTACTACTTTTAACATGATTTCAAAAACAACCATAACACTATCATTCTGAACTGTAATATCTGAGATATCTTACTGAAATATATATATATATATATATATATATGATATCTGTCTATATCATCTGTAATTTTTGTACGTACTATCTGTAATATCTGTATATAATATCTGTAATCTCTGAATAATCTAATTATAACATCTTGATGCTATAACTGCATAATCTGTCTGAATAATCTATCTGAGTGTTATGGTTTAGAAATCATGTTTTTCTGAGAAATATTATTAGTCTCATTTCTGCTATTCATCTATATAACTGAATATCTATAATGTTACATGATCAACATACCATAGTGTAATAAATGCATGCCACACATTTAAATACTAAAAATCTCATGCTCAATTTCTGTTATTTCTGCTGTAAAATAATATTCAAAATATTCTGAGAAAATAACTTGATTTGCATGCTTTTAAATATATATTCATAATCTTTTGAAATATATAACAAAATCTCTAGTATAGCATATTTCCATTACCTAGATTCTGAAAAAACTCCTACTAAATTCTGGCCCTATACCCGCAGGGTTCCCAACTCAACATCCTAAAAATAGCATCCCCCAGAACAAAATATTAGTATTTTTCAGCATACAACATTTCTTATAACTGCAGGGAGAGCAAATCCTGAATATATTGTCTTACTCTGAAATTGGGATGAATTCCAAACCAACTTCTCCAACAACAGCTCCGGCAGACTTGTAGAGAACTTCACCAGGAGCGTCGTGGTGACCTCAGATATTTGATCTAGCGAGATATGGATCCAAGATCGAAGAGAGAAGGGGAGGGGTGCATTTGAGAGAGAGAGAGAGGGAGAAATTTACGTTGAAAATTCTATCAAAAATTCGAGTTTCAGCTATTTATAGAGCCGGATTCATCGACGAGACACGTCACCTCGTCGACGAGTTCTGTAGAAAGTTCGTCGACGAACCTACACCCTCGTCAACGAGTTTCAGTCTGCCTTAAACCCTCCCTCGGTATCTTCTCGTCGACGAGACACGTCTTCGTCGACGTGATCCTGAAGAACCTTCGTCGACGAAACCCCTGTGTTCGTCGACGAGGCTTGGATGAATTTCTTAGGTTATTACATAAAATTTCTAAAATTTCTAACATAACATATTTCCCTTACCTATCTAGCTAGGAGATCTGACTCCAATTTAATTCCTACACCTGATGCACCAAACACAGAATCCTGAAATAATATACATTTCTAAATTCATTTATCCCAACTCCAAATAATAACTATATTTGCCTTTTCCTCAGGCTCACATTAATCTTTTATTCATAAAATTTCTGAACTATTAATTATTTACCAATATTACCTGACTTCTTAGGAAAACACCTACTAGGATCCTCAACCCATACCTGAGGTGTTAGGAAACCCAAATCCTGCAATCACAACACCCTAGTTTAATCAACCAAAACACTAGTATATTTCCATCTAACCCAAAATCTGGGTTCATAAAAGTCTGATAACTACAAAATCCCAAAACAACCTACTTACCCTGATTTTGGGATGATGTCCGAACTTCTCAAACCAAAATTCTGCTCCGGCTAAGTTGTATAGAATCTCCCCAGGATCATTGTGGTATCTTCTAATTGTCGAATCAGGGAGAAACGGGGCTAGAAACTTAGAGAGAATGAGGATAACCGAATTCTAGAGAGAGAGAAAAAAGAAAGAAACTGATTTTTCACGCTAAATCCCGATTCCAGCGTATTTATAGGTGGCTTGACACGTGGCTTCATTGATGAGCTATGTGTACTCGTTGACAAACCGAAGAAGGGAGTCCGTAGACAAAGGTGAAGAGCTCGTTGACAAACCGATGGGTCTGAAATTGTAATAACCTCCAAAAGGGATATAGAAGATTAGTGGAGTAATTCCCAAAATAATAATAATAATAATAATAATAATAATAATAATAATAATAAATAATAAAGTTTAATTAAGTAATTAATTAGAAATTAAAATTTTAATAAAATTAAATTTTTAAAAAATAATAATTAAATTTTATTTTTATTTTTATTAATTAAATGAATTATTATTAATTAAATAATAATATTATAATATACATTAGATATATATATATATATATATATATATGTTTAAAGCTTCTTTTAGGCCCCCCCCCCTTTCCTATCTTCTTCTTCTTCTTTTCTTTTCTTTTCTGTTATTCAGCGCAGCTCTGAACTCTCTCTCTCTCTCTCTCTCTCTCTCTCTCTCTCTCTCTCTCTCTCTCTCTCTCTCTCTCTCCCTCTCTCCTCGATTTCGTGATGGATTTTCGCCCGATCGAAAATACGAAGATACCGCTGGACTCTATTCGCCGCTGCCGTCATTTCTATCGGAGTGGATCAGTGGTAGGAGCAGCGTAGGCGTATTCCCTAGGATAAGCCATTTTTTCCTTTTTATTTAATTTCTTGCAAAATATAAGTCCAATTGACGAACAGACACCACGAGAATTTAGGGATGATTCTCTACAAGTCTAGCGGGACGAAATTCTCGTGGGAGTGTTGGGCCAAAACCCCAAATTTGGGGTACGAGGGTTATTAAGGAGCTTATTTTTAATTAATTAGTATTAATTTAGAAATGCTAAAATATTGAGCATTTGAGGCTGAAGTAGGATTTCTAGAATTTAGGGCCCGAGTGAGTGTTGCGGGTGTAATTTTGGGACCCGTATGCAAAATTCAGAAAATTAAGTGGGGTGTTAAATAATAGTTTAAATATTAATTTGAGGTATATGGAGCCCAGGGAAGGTTAGATGAGTATTATTTTGGAGAAATTGATTAATTAATCTGGGCAAAATGTAAATTGCAGGAGTTAAATTTCGGGCGCCAAGGGCGTGAGATTTTGAGATTCTAGCGAGACTCTCAGTAAGCCAAGTAAGGGGAATAAATTATAACAGTCTTTTTATGAAAATTATGGGTTGAGAAATATATGAAAATGGCGTATGTTATTTTACCTAAAATTTATTATGATATAAATATTAGATGAAATTTGTGTGACATATGATTTATATTGAGAAATGTTTAAATTGAGTTAGATGATTTACCCTGTGAAATATGTGATACTGAAATGTGTTTTAATATGAGAATTGAAATGTGGGAAAATGATGAAAGTGAAATGTGCAAAAAATATATTCTCTGAGAAAATGAAGAAAGGTGAAATATGGAAGTGTGTTTTGAGAAATATTGAGTAATTTTGAAATAAGATATGCATATGATGGTATGAGATGAGATGAATTATGAACTGAGAAAATATAATTTAAATGACGAAATGTGTTGAGAAAACTGATATTGAAATGTGAATATGTGAAATGAAAATATTGCAATGTTAATTCTACAATATGAACATCAGAAATGTGGAAATACGTGAAATATGAATGATAAAATGTCAATACCGCATAATGATTGCGGGTATGTGGTGGTAAGCCCTGTTGGATGGTTATGATATTGAGCACGGTACCGTTGCGAGTGGTGTTAGTGCAACCACACGAACTCTTGGAGCGTGTGGCATGACAGTCAACTGTGTCATTGTGTAGGGTTATTGGGCCCCCTGAGTTCGGATCAAGGTTATAGGCCGGCCAGTTGTACTACAGACACGATATGTGATATGATGTTTGATCTAACCAGGTCGGCCAACCGCAGTTAGATCCAGCCTTCGGGCCACACAACCTTGACCATGGGGGGAAGCATGGCGTGCATAGAAAGATCCTCAGGGTGACCATGAGTTACAGACGCGATGTTGGTATTTGATACTGAGGATACTCATGAGCCAAAATGTAAAGCGGAAATGAAAAGTGAAAGAATGATAAAATTGGCTAAAATGAGAAATGGAAGAAAGAATGGAAATTGAGAAATAAAAAATGATAAAATTGAGAAATGGAACCGCGTGAGTTAATAATATAAATAATTAAGGCGAAGTGAAACTCTCCGCCTAAGGGCTTATTGAGTAAGGTGAGTGCCTTGATAGGTATCAGATGTGGCCATACCCGGCTGCATAACGTGTTAGGGCAGAGGGAAGTTACATGTATGGGCGGATAATCTTCCCTATTCCCAAGAACTTCGCGGGTAAATATGTGTTGGAAATCATTGAATTTGATAAATGATTTTAAAGCTTATAAAACCTTGTGTTGTATATCTATATAATTATGAAATGTGAATATCAGTGTATTTACTGAGATGAAATGATGATTTGAAAAGTAAAGTGTATTATAATTGTACTCATATAGCCACACACTGTAAATAATTTATTCCTTCTTACTGAGATGTGTCTCACTCAAATTATCTAAATTTTTCAGGGGACAGAGATAGGGCAGGTGGTAGAGCTCCATGATCATAGGGAGTTGGGACCCTAAGATATAGGGTGAGTTTGGACTAGGAAGGTGTGATTCCCTAGGGTTGTATTATTTTTGGGTATGAGATAGTATTATGTAACTATGTGTATATGAATACTCTGGGTATTGTATTCTAACTGATATGTGTATACTGTCTTCCGCTGTTAAGTTGTATAATAAAATACTTTTTACCTGGTACCCAATGCGGGTCGGGTCGTACGAATGATAGTAGGTTTGTTGACGTAGCCGATTTGTGAATGTTATGGATGACGTGTAATTATTTATTATTATTGGAAAAAAAAGTTGTACGAAAATCGGGGTGTCACAGTTTGGTATCAGAGCCTAAGTTTCTAGGTTTTGTAGACTTTGGTAGACAGCGGAATACAATACCAGAGTATAGGAATGGATTTTGAGGAAATATGTGATGGGTAAATTGAAATGGGGGTTAGTGATTGTTGGAGGATGAGGTGAGAATTTAGGATTCGATCTTGCAGCCTAGAGACAGGGGTACCAGGGTTGTTTCTGTGTTTTTCCTGGGGTGACTATTTCAAGAAAACCATGGATACTACCGCTGGGTCTTGTTTCTGAGTGGTAAGACTGAATCTTAAATGTGGATTAAGATGTGGATAGAAGTCTAATTTATGAGTTATTTTAGTATATGGGTTGCATGATAGTGATTGTATGTTAAGATTAGCTGTTTCCTTTACAGGATGGATCTGGGAAACAGTAACACAAATGCCGGAGGTGATGGAGCAGGACCTTCCAGTATGGGTGGTACAGACCCTGACGCGGTGTTACGTAGCGTCACTCAGCAGGTGATGGCTGAGATGGCTAGGAGTTTAGAGGAGCGGAGTTGCACGATTGAGCAGTTCACGCGTATGCGACCCCCATCTTTTACTAGAGGAGCGACCCACTAGTAGCAGAGAACTGGGTTCAGGACATAGAGGACATACTAGCAGTCCTCTCATGTACAGACGAGCAGAAGGTATTATTTGCTACCTTTAAATTGACTGGGGAGGCAAAGCACTGGTGGAGGTCAGTGAGAGTACTGGAGGAGCAGAGCCTGACCCGGTAGCGATGACGTGGAGTCGCTTCAGGGAGATTTTCTTCGAGCAGTACTTTCCCGCTACAGTCAGGAGTGCGAAGGCGTCAGAGTTTCTGTATCTGACACAGGGGTCTATGACGGTGCAGCAGTATGCAGCGAGGTTTGTTAAGTTGTCCCGCTTTACCCCGTATATGGTGCCAGATGAGGAGAGGAAGGCGAGGAAGTTTGAGGAGGGCTTGAGGCAAAACCTGTATGAGCAGGTGGTAGGTTTCTGAGCTTAGACCTTCTCAGAGATAGTAGACAAAACTGCGGTGATTGAGAGCAGCATATAGAGAGGTGCAGTAGCCTAGAGCTAAAGGAAGAGGCCCGCGCCTTCTGACTTTTAAGCAGGGCCTAGTTGAGGGCCGTGGAGGAGATATGATACTAGAAGAGGACGACGATAAGGAGGAGGAGAGCGAGCAGTACAGGGCAGACGGATGCTCCCTCCATGTCCTAGATGTTTGAGAAGGCACCCAGGAGAGTGCCGAGCGAGAGAGGTTGTTTGCTATTAGTGCCACCAGCCTGGACATATGGCAAGAAACTGCTAGGCACCACCAGCGGTAGCAAGTGCTCCTCGACCGTACAGAGGAGGCTATCAGGCACGTTGGGGTGGATAGCAGAGGAATACTACACCAGCGCAAGTGTATGCACTGACACCAAGAGATGCTGAAGCGACAGGAGATGTGATGACAGGTACTGTTTCAATACTGTCATTTAAAGCTACTATTTTGTTTGATTCTGGGGTGACGCATTCGTTTATTGCCCGAGATTATGTTAAATTGTGTGGGTTTGAGCCTCAGCAGTTAGAAATTAGTTTGTCTGTTGCTACGCCGACTAGGGTTGTAGGGGTATGTAGAAAGGTACTCAGGGACTGTCCAGTGGATATTCAGGGGAGGTCTTTGTTAGCTAATCTGGTAGTTTTAGACATGCATGAGTTTGAGACAATCTTGGGTATGGATTGGCTAGTTGCCCACTATGCTAGCATTGATTGCCATCAGAGAGTGGTTGTATTTAGACCTCCAAAGGGACAGGAGTACAGATTCATGGGATCATGTGTGCGCACCCCACCTCAGTTATTATCTGCTATTCAAGCACGTGGATTGCTATCGGAAGGTTGTCGGGGATATTTAGCCTGTGTGAAGGTAGTGTCAGAAGGGGAGCTGAGAGTGGAGGAAATCCCAGTGGTGAGGGACTTTCTTGATGTATTTCCCGAGGATTTACCGGGACTACCTCTTGATCGTGAGGTAGAGTTCGTTATTGATCTGGTTCTAGGGACAGCGCCAATTTCGAAGGCGCCATTTAAGATGGCACCGGCAGAGCTGAAAGAATTGAAAGAGCAGTTGCAGGAACTGTTAGATAAGGGGTTCATTTGGCCCAGTGTGTCACCCTGGGGAGTACCGATTTTGTTTGTGAGGAAGAAGGATTGTTCGATGAGGTTGTGCATCGACTATCGAAAAATAAATAAAGTAACTATCAAGAATAAATACCTGCTCCCGTGTATCGATGATTTGTTTGACCAGTTACAGGGGACAGATCTTTTCGAAGATACATTTACATTTCGAGTACCATCAAGTGAAAGTCAGGGCGGAAGATGTTCCGAAGACGGCATTCAAAACAAGATATGGTCACTATGAATTTTTAGTTATGCCGTTTGGGTTGACGAATGCTCTTGTAGTGTTTATGAATCTGATGAACAGGATCTTTCACTAGTTCTTAGATCAGTTTGTGGTGGTATTTATTGATGATATACTGGTGTATTCTAAGAGCCCAGAGGAGCATGAGGAGCATCTGAGTATAGTGCTGCAGGTATTGTGAGAGAAGAAACTATACGTGATGCTCAAGAAGAGTGAGTTCTGGCTGGAACAAGTTACCTTCCTTGGACACGTCATATCCACGGGTGGTATTTCTGTTGATCCGAGTAAAATTGAGGTGGTAGTAGACTGGGTACGACCAAAGAACGTGCACGTGATCAGGAGTTTCCTAGGATTGGCTGGGTACTACTGTAGTTTTGTCGAGGGCTTCTCTAGATTGTCAGGCCCACTTACCCGATTGACCAGGAAAGGAGTGAAGTTTGAGTGGTCTAATGAATGTGAATAGAGCTTCCAGGAATTGAAGCAGCGACTCATCACTACGCCTGTGTATTGATGCAGTGAGGGAGAGTGATAGCTTATGTCTCACGACAGTTGAAAGAATATGAGAAGAACTACCCTACCCACGATTTGGAGTTGGCGACGGTTGTTTACGCACTGAAAATTTGGAAACACTATCTATATGGGGGTAGACCATAAAAGTTTAAAGTATTTCTTCACGCAGAAGGAATTAAATATGAGGCAAAGGAGATGGTTGTAACTAATAAAGGATTACGACTACATTATCAGCTACAACCCGGGAAAGGCTAATGTGGTTGCTGATGCTTTGAGTCGAAAATCAGTGGATTCATCTGTATCTGCAGTGGAGATTCCGCATCTGATCCAGATGGATCTGGAGAGGCTCGGTGTGGAGCTGGTAGAGGACGATACAGATTCTGGAGGATATGCTGCAAGCATGTGTGCTAGACTTTGGAGGTCGTTGGATGCAATATTTGCCACTGGTTGAGTTTGCGTATAACAACAGCTACCAAGCCAGCATTGGGATGGCACCGTATAAGGCGCTTTATGGCAGGAGGTGCCGATCCCCGTTGTACTAGGATGAGGTTGGAGAGAGACAAGTATTGGGGCCAGAGCTGATACAGCAGACTCAGGACAAAGTTATACTCGTCAAAGGCAGGATCAAGACAGCGCAGAGCCGGCAGAAGAGTTATGCTGATACTCGTCGGTGAGAATTGGAGTTTGACACAGGAGATCATGTATTCCTGAAGGTGGCACCGCTGAAAGGTGTTATGAGGTTTGGGAGGAAGGGTAAGTTGAGCCCTAGGTATATTGGACCATTCGAGATTCTTGAAAGAGTGGGTCCAGTTGCCTATCGTTTGGCATTACCACCGGTCCTATCTAGGATCCATGACGTATTCCACGTTTCTATGTTGAGGAAATACGTCTCAGACCCCTCCCATGTGATCAGATATGAAGCACTAGAGTTGGGTGATACTTTAGCTTATGAGGAAGTGCCAGTGCAGATTCTTGATTGGAAGGAACAGGAGTTACGCACGAAGAAGATTCCACTGGTAAAAGTTATGTGGCACAACCATGCCATTGAGGAGGCTTCCTGGGAACTAGAGGATCACATGCGCCAGAGGTATCCACATTTATTCAGTGGAGTTTAGAGCTGAGTCAGTCAAGTAAATGGAATAGTATTGTAATTTTTATTTGTATAGTGTGATGTAAGATAGATAGAGTTTTTAGTTTTGAAACGTGAATGGTTTTGGGGGAATTTTGAATAGTTGTAATCTCCTAGAACCCTCATTGTAATCACAGTATTCCTCCGCCATAAGTGAGGGTAATTAATAAAAATTGGAAGTGTTTTCGTTAAGGAAGGGAAATAGGGGAATGACAAATTTTGAGGACGAAATTTTTATAAGGAGAGAAAAATGTAATAACCCCAAAAAGGGATATAGAAGATTAGTGGAGTGATTCCAAAAATAATAATAATAATAATAATAATAATAATTAATTAATTAATTAGAAATTAAAATTTTAATTAAATTAAAATTTTAAAAAATAATAATTAAATTTTAAGTTTAATTTTATTAATTAACTGAATTATTATTATTAATTAAATAATAATATTATAATATACATTAGATATATATATATATATATAAAATAAAAAAAAACATTTAAAGCTTCTTGAAGCTTAAGCTTCAGGAAGCATCTTCACATTTAGCCCCCCCCCCCTTCCCTATCTTCTTCTTCTTCTTCTTCTTTTTCTTTTCTTTTCTGTTATTCAGCGCAGCTCTGAAATCTCTCTCTCTCTCTCTCTCTCTCTCTCTCTCTCTCTCTCTCTCTCTCTCTCTCTCTTCATTCTCTCTCCCTCTCTCCTCGATTTTGTGACGGATTTTTAACTGATCGAAAATTCGAAGATACCCCTAGACTCCATTCACCGCTGCCGTCATTTCTGCAGGAGCGGATCGGTGGTAGGAGCAGCGTAGGTGTATTCCCTGGGGTAAGTCATTTTTCCCTTTTTCTTTAATTTCTTGCAAAATATAAGTCCAATTGACGAATGGACACCTCCACGAGAATTTAAGGATGATTCTCTACAAGTCTAGTGGGACAGAATTCTCGTGGGAGTGTTGGGCCAAAACCCCAAATTTGGGGTACGGGGGTTATTAAGGGGCTTATTTTTAATTAATTAGCATTAATTTAGAAATACTAAAATATTGAGCATCTGAGGCTGAAGTAGGATTTCTGGAATTTAGGGCTCGGGTGAGCGCCGCGGGTGTAATTTTGGGACCCGTAGGTAAAATTCAGAAAATTAAGTGGGGGTGTTAAATGATAGTTTAAATATTAATTTGAGGTATATGGAGCCTAGGGAAGGTTAGATGAGTATTATTTTGGAAAATTTGATTAATTAATCTGGGAAAAGTGTAAATTGCAGGAGTTAAATTTCGGGCGCCAAGGGTGTAAGATTTTGAGATTCTAGCGAGACTCTCAGTAAGTCAGGTAAGGGGAATAAATTATAACAGTCTTTTTATGAAAATTATGGGTTGAGAAATATGTTAAAATGACGTACGTTAGTTTACCTGAAATTTATTATGATATAAATATTAGATGAAATTTGTGTGGCATATGATTTATATTGAGAAATGTTTAAATTAAGTTAGATGATTTAACCTGTGAAATATGTGATACTGAAATGTGTTTTAATATGAGAATTGAAATGTGGGAAAATGATGAAAGTGAAATGTGCAAAAAATATATTCTCTGAGAAAATGAAGAAAGGTGAAATATGGAAATGTGTTTTGAGAAATATTGAGTAATTGTGAAATAAGATATGTATATGATAGTATGAGATGAGATGAATTATGAACTGAGAAAATATCATTTAAATGATGAAATGTGTTGAGAAAACTGATATTGAAATGTGAATATGTGAAATGAAAATATTGCAATGTTAATTCTGCAATATGAACATGAGAAATGTAGAAATATGTGAAATATGAATAATAAAATGTCAATACCGCATAATGATTACGGGTATGTGGTGGTAAACCCTGTTGGATGGTTATGATATTGAGCACGGTACCGTTGCGAGTGGTGTTAGTGCAACTACACGAACTCTTGGAGCGTGTAGCGTGACAGTCGACTGTGCCATTATGCAGGGTTGTTGGGCCCCCTGAGTTCGGATTAGGGTTATAGGCCGGCCAGTCGTACTACAGACGCGATATGTGATATGATATTTGATCTAACCAGGTCGGCCAACCGCGGTTAGATCTAGCTTTCGGGCCGCACAACATTGACCATGGGGGGAAGCATGGCGTGTATAGAAAGATCCTCAGGGTGGCCATGAGTTACAGACGCGATGTTGGTATTTGATACCAAGGATACTCATAAGCCGGAAAGTAAAGCGGAAATGAAAAGTGAAAGAATGATAAAATTGGCTAAAATGAGAAATGAAAGAAAGAATGGAAATTGAGAAATAAAGAATGATAAAATTGAGAAATGGAACCGCGTGAGTTAATAATATAAATAATTAAGGCGAAGTGAAACTCTCTGCCTGAGGGCTTACTGAGTAAGATGAGTGCCCTGATAGGTATCAGATGTGGCCATACCCAGCTACATAATGTGTTAAGGCAGAGGGAAGTTACCTGTATGGGCGGGTAATCTTCCCTATTCCCAAGAACTTCGCGGGTAAATATGTGTTGGAAATCATTGAATTTGATAAATGATTTTAAAGCTTATAAAAGCTTGTGTTGTATATCTATATAATTATGAAATGTGAATATCAGTGTATTTACTCAGATGAAATGAAGATTTGAAAAGTAAAGTGTATTATAATTGTACTCATGTAACCACACACTGTAAATAATTTATTCCTTCTTACTGAGATGTGTCTCACCCAAATTATCTAAATTTTTCAGGGAACAGAGATAGGGCAGGTGGTAGAGCTCCGTGATCATAGGGAGCTGGGTCCCTGAGATACAGAGTGAGTTTGGACTAAGGAGGTGTGATTCCCTAGGGTTGTATTATTTTTGGATATGAGATAGTGTTATGTATTTATGTGTATATGGATACTCTGGGTATTGTATTCTGACTGATATGTTTATACTGTCTTTCGTTGTTAGGTTGTATAATAAAATATTTTTTACCCGGTACCCAATGCGGGTCGGGTCGTACGAATGATAGTAGGTTTGTTGACGTAGCCGATTTGTGAATGTTATGGATGACGTGTAATTATTTATTATTATTGAAAAAAAAATTTGTACGAAAATCGGGGCATCACAGAAATACCCCCCTCGATATCTCTTCGTCAACGAACGCTGAAACTCGTCCACGAACACTACATGGGAGTTCGTCAACGAAATCAGGGCATTTGTCGAAGAACCCTGCTTTAATCTCCTTTTAATTTCCTTTTCTCTCTATTACTTAACTATTATAATTCTCGGGTCTCTACAACTCTTCTAATGATGTAGTGGCTACAGTGTGATAATGCCTAGGCTTCGAAGTTTTTTGTTGTCCCTTACGTAATAATAGTGGACATTGAGCTTTTCAATGACCTTTCTGCTTGCAAAAATTACACTCATCAATGGCAGCTTTCTAGCATCGATTTTGACCATTGGAATATTACTTAGATGTGACAACTAAAACATTTCGAGTAGGAACTAGGAGAAGACATTTACCCATATGTGACTTGAGACGCACTTCCTATACCATTAGTTCACTAATAACTGAATCAACAAAGGGAAGAGGGCTGGTGGTGATAGCAATGAGAGGAAGTCGACGTAATAATAAAAAAAAAAAAAAAACCAAAGGAAGAGGGCTCCGATGAATAATAGAACCATGAAGTGCCTCAAATTCATCTTGAAGTGCCATAAAAAACTGAACAAGTAGTTGTTCCTCTCTATAAGTGTTGTAAGACTTATTCAAACTAAGATTTGCAAGTTCATTTAATGTCAATTCATCCAAAAAACTAGTCATAAAAGTGTAAAATTGTTGAATATTTTGATCTTTTGTCTTATTGCTTCAATATCCATTTCTAATTGATATTGTTTATCAAAATTGGATTGCGTGTATAATTTTGCTAAATAATCTCAAATTTACTTAGCTATAGAAAATTTATTTAGCTGCATACTGATGGGCTGATCAACAAAATTATTAATCCAAGTAATAATTTTGGAATTATTGACCTCCCTAACGGTTAACAATTTTACATAATTCTCTTTCTTACTATCAGAAGGCATAGACACATTACCAGAAATATATCCCCACAAGTTATTTCCAATCAAAAAATTCTTTATAACATATGCCCGATATGAATAATTATTTCCATTCAATTTAGAACTATGGCTTGGAGAAATCATCTTCAAATATAAAGGATAGAAATCCAATCAACAAATGAAATAAAGATGTTGCAAAAGAGAAATTATTTACGCGTATCAATGAGAAAGAGAGAAAACCTTGGATTCGGGAGCCACCAAGAAAGAGGCGGCAACTGCAGGGAGAGGAACAAGGGGTCGGTGATGTGCCGTTAGAACTAGTAAATTCTGATGTGGCAAGCCTTAGTTGTTGCAAATTCAAAAAATCTCCATTCCGCATTGAACACCTGTCGTTGCCATTGTAAGTATAAGCACTGCAAGAACAGTTGTTCAAATTGGTGCCGACATTGTAGAGATGGTGCCGACGTTACGGTGCCGGAGTTGCAAAGACGGTGCAGAGACAAATGTGTTCAGTGATTTGTTTGCTGCCGGCCTGCAAAGAGGGAGGGAGAGAAGCCGCACGCAGGCCAACACAAAACCCAAAGTACCTGAACAATGAATACAATAATGTCTAATAGAATAAACCTAAACTTAATAAATGTACAAAGACTAAAATGCCCCTAGTTAAATATATATTATCTAAAATAAACAACGTTTCATTCTATTCCAACAGTGGTCATCTCCGTCAGAACTCATAATCAAAATTAGTCATACAAGTAGGTTGAGAAGTGAAAGGAGGAAAGTTTTAAGGGAAAAATTGAAGATTGTGGAGAAAAGAAAGATATCAATGGAATAGAAGAAGAAAAATTTGGAGAGAGTTATAAATTATTTGGCAAATGGGAATTGCAAAAGTTAGGAGACTAATGATATGATACAATAATCAAGTGAAATGTGAAGGGGACACATCCAATTGTGGCTTTTTGAGATAAATGTGAAATTACAAAATTTAAAAAAGAAATTATAATGAAGGGACATTCCTTTGGCCTATAGAGTGATTTTGTCTAAAAAATAAATAAATAACCATTCATGTGTCATATGCATTACAATATCCATTAGATTTAACTATTTTTTTAGTGTAATTAAGAAGTTTTTTTAATCATGAAAACAAACTTTCTAGATGTCACTTTTAGAAGTTGAATGAGACATTCGTAGTAAATGGTATAATTTAGCGAATGTAAATGCATTTTTTTCCTTTTATATAAGCATAAAATGTTACAAATTACAGTCCCAAATTTTGAAGGGTGTTCCAATTTCCAAAATTTAGAGAGAGAGAGAGAGAGAGAGAGAGAGAGAGAGAGAGAGATTGCAAACCTCGAACTTCACCCTTACAATAGCCCATCTATATATGTTTGGCCTTTATGATCAGAGTCTTGACCGTCTTCAATAGTCCTTCCTAGCTTTCTCCATCATTCGTTGTTATTTGTTAAGAGCCGTTTGAAGCTGCGCAGCTTGAATGGTTTGGTAGATCTCTATGGCTTGCACATGTCATCATAAGGTCCACTCATCCCTCTTCTTAAGCCTCAATCAAATCATCTGCATTCTGCCTCCATGCTAAGAGTTTTAAACTACCTCAACAATCCTTCGTGGATCGTTCCATATCTTTAGTGAGTTTTTTTTTTTTTGTATATTTCCCACACTCCATTTATGGTATTTATATCATGTCAGCCATATACTCTTCTGTTTAAAATTTCAGGCATTTACATTCCATGTATGTTGTGTTTGTGTATTATGCATATGTGCATTTCTATATATAAAGTCCTGAGAATATTATGTCGTACTATGCATTGGTTAGTTTAAAATATACTTTACAAAAAAATGAGGCGTGTTTTATAAAGAAAATTTTTTATATGCTTTCAATGTGTTTTCACTTTCACATGTTTACATGTAGGATATATGTATGCTTCTAGTATCCAAATTCGCATTCAAACTAACTCAACAAACTTTAAGCAAATAACTAGACTAAACTCTTTCCAAGAATAATAAGTTTTAAAGGTTGTAATCACAAATAATTTTAACAAATATTTGCACACCCATTTGGTATTAAAAATTAAAGAAACGAAAATAAAAAATTAGAAACAGAAACTAAAAACTAAAAATCAGTAACCTATTTGGTTAACATAAGAAAACTAATACAAATTAAAAAAGTTAATTAAAAATATTCATTTTCATTTTTAAAGCAAATAATATTATAAAATATAATTAAAGTTATAAAATTATAAATTGTAAATATTTAAAAAATTACTATAATATTTATTATGATTTTTTTACTTAATTGTTCTACTTTCAAATTTTACTTTAAAATTAAAATTTTATTAGATATGATAATTAAAAAAAAATGGTAGAAGTATATTGTTGTTGGCTTTATTACTATTTTTTGAAATTTAGGTATATTTTTATTTTAATTATGTTTAAATTCTTATGATCATTTAATTTTTATTCTAATTTAAAAGTGTACAAAATGAATAATTTAATCTAAAAAAACTATTTTTGGATATTAGAATTTTTGGCAACAAGTTGTCAAAACAACTTAAAATTATAAAATCTGATTTTTAATCTTTTAGCAAACAGCTCAAAGCTGACAACAGAAACAAAAAACTGAAAACATAAGGATTTGTTTGGTATCATTGTTGTTTTCTATTTTCTATTTATATTTCTTTATAGTAAAAACACAGATTATAAAAACATTTGTTTATGTTGTCAGTTTTTTAAATTGAAAGCCAAATTTTATGGTTTTCAATTATTTTGGCAACTTGTTGCTAGAAATTTTAATATCCCAAAAAATAATAATTTTAGATTAAATTATTCATTTTATTGACTTTTAAATTAAATCAAAATTAAATGATCAATTGAGATAAAAGTATGCATAAATTTCAAAAAATAGTAATAAAGTCAATTACAAAATACTTTAACTATTTTTTAATTGTCATATCCAATAAAATTCTTATTGTAAAGTAAAATTTGTAAATAAAAGAATTAAGTAAAATAATTATAATAAATTTTATTTTACTATAGTAATTTTTGTCAATGTTTATTATATGTACTTTTATTGTTTTAATCATATTTCTATAATATTATTTGATTTAAAGATGAAAATGAGCATTTTTAATTGAGTTTTTAATTTATATTAGTTTTATAAATATTAACTAAATAGGTTGCTGGATTAGTTTTTAATTTTTGTTTTTGATTTTTGGTTTTCTGTTTTCTTGTTTTTGACAATGATACCAAACGACCACTAAATAATTAATAAAAATCAGCTTTGCCTATAATGAGTTATGAACAACAAAACCCTAGCAAGCTATCGAACATGAAATTTTTTCAAAAATCCATAATTTAACAAATTAGGTCAAGAACACTTGATATTTCTTCACATAGAATTAAATTAAAAACTAATAAAATAAATTTCCTTCGAAAATAAAATAATATTTCACAACACAATAACAAAAATATACAAATAACCAATAAAAATTTATGGCCCATTTATTTTGAAAAAAAAAATCTATTTTAAATGTTTAGTTTTCCAAAGAACTAAAAAACTTTAGCTTAAAAATTTTCATGATTCGTATTAAAATGATAAAAAAATAAAAATTTTGTCTATATGTACAAAATAATAAAAAATAAAGAACTTGTGTTATATGTATACAATAATTTTTTTATTTTTTATTTTTAAAATTTAAAATAATCATAAAAAGACAACTTATTTTCTAATTTTTCTAATTTTATATAATGTAATATTCAAAATCATAAATTTTGGTGTTTGAATTTAGAAGAAATTTTATACATAGTCTACATAAATTAAAGTTCAAGATTCAAATCTCATGCGCTAAGTAACAACTGGAAATTCATATAAATAATGAAAGATGTTTTGGAACCTTTCTTTTATATATAAATCTGAAAAATTAAAAAATAAGGTAAAAAATAAAAATAAAAAGACAAACAGCACTAATCTCTCCCCAAGTTTGACAAAAAGACACCAATTTCCTTTATGATTTCAAATATATTAAAAACCTCTCGTAAAATTTATTAAAAAGACAAACTTCTCTTTCCAGTTTATAATAAGACCAAAGTCTTGGATATCTTTTTAGCAAATCTCGAAGAGGATGTATCACATTTTTTAAATTTTACGAAAAGTCCATAAAATTTTTGAAAATTTTATTAAATCTCAACCAAGATCAGTGTGTTTTGTCCAAAATAAATTATTCTCACAAACGAATAATGTTAAAACAATATCGTTATTCATTTATTCCATTTAAATGTTGTAAACTGAGTTTTGATAAATGCAAAGGAATTGACAGGGTCACAAGATCGCCGGCATATGTAAACTGTGTTCTACCCAGTTTTCATATTTCGGTTTTACTCGCACTCATTTCCGCATTTACTTCCTGCCTGCACTATTATATCAATGGCAAACAATACTTCTTGACTTAATGTTGTAGCCATAACTTCAATACGAGCAGGCACAAAAATCTGAACTCCTGTATCTACAATGAAAATGTCAGACACGCTACTGGATGAGACCAGAGGCACTATTTATATGGCATCTGCTTCCATTTACAAGCGAGGCTTAGTGCCAGTGTAACGAGAGAGAGAGAGAGAATAACACAAGCAACAAAAAAAAAAAAATCAAAAAGCAAAACTAACAGCTGAAGCTCCTCTTATCAGACTAACCAGTTTCTGCACCCTCAGACGCTACCTAGTCCCAGTTTCACCTACGGAAGGCACCTTAGATGGGTAATTAGACATGTCCAAATCAATAAGTGAAAGGTCGTAAGGCATAGATAGGGAATTTGAGGTATCCATAAGGAGGGACGATTTCATTGCCTCAGAATGTGCAGATTCCTGTAGGGAGCTGGGATTCTTAGGAGTACTTGTGCCAGAAGATGAGAGACTATATAGCTGTATGTCATCCATCTTGTTTCCAAGCATATGTTTATTTCTTCTTACAGCATCCATTTCCTGCCCAGTTGGCACAAAGGTGCGTGATCGATACTTCCTGGTTCCCTCATCACCCTCTGTATGGTTGTACAGAACATAATCATGGTAGGTTGGTGCAAACTGCCAGAGAGTTGAAAAATTTTTTATCACTGCAGGCAAAAGCAATGCAAAAAATGACGAGGCACTTATTTCTTGCGAGACTCACCTGGTGGACTGTATCATGGTAAAAGTCATTTAACTTTAACGCATGCGCAAGGCTTCCCGCCAAGCCACGTGAAATGCCAATATTTGCACCAGCATACTCCTTGTATGGAAATGCATAAAGATGACCCACAGCAGCAATAAGCATCTCAAGGCATATTACAAAATTTTGGAATTCAGCAGCTTGCTCTGCATCCGTTATGAATCCAGATTTTGCAGCAAGAAAAACCAGAACACCCTAATAAAGAGAAAAGGGATGACATAGAAGTATTGAAAGGACAGTTTTCCACTGCTTATTGACAAATAAAATCCAAATTATAGGAAAGCATGTCACGCTGAGTTAAAGAGAAGATAAATATTTTATTAAAATTATATCTTAAAAAATGCATATTTTTCATGTGCCTTGTTGTAGTTTATCGTGATGTCATTATAGTGCATTCTGAAATAGTTGATTAAGTATTAATACTTGGTAGAGGAGAACTTGAAGCAAATCATATTTTTGAGGGTTGGAGAGAGATTCGGGTTTCAATATTTAATGTAAGAGATGCATTCTGAAAGAGTTGATTAAGTATTAATGCTTGGTAAGAGGATAACTCACTTTATCATATTTTTGAGTGTTGAAGAGAGATTTGGGTTTTAATATTTAATGTAAGAGAAAAAAGTAAAGAACAAGTATCTGAAACATTTTTAATAAGATACTTCAGTTATATTCTGTAATATAGTAGAAAATTTGTTCCTCGAGTCCTAGAACAAGAAGACACAAATTGTTGATATTAAGGTCTTTGATTCAAAACTTGAAATAGGATATGAAGGGACTTTAGAAGAATCTTGCCAAACAATTTAGCAGAAGATATTTGTTTCATAAGGCCTAGAAGAACACGACATAGACTACACTTCAGAGGTCTTAAATTCAAAATTTGAAATAGGATATGGAGGGGCTTTGGAAAGAGGATGCGCTCGGCAAATGACAGCCTCAATGTGCTTTCTTTTAACTAGAAATTATCTTTGAAAGTAGAGTGGTGCTTTGTAACATTCAAAACTAAAATCTTTCCAGAATTTTTAAAGCAGCCAAAATATGCATATGTATGGTACCCTTTTTTGTTTTTCTACAAGAGAAAAAATACTGTGCATAATATGTACTCTATGCATGTTGACGTATCATGCTATCATATCATGAATGGAAGTACTCTAGTAACTACACTGTAATTTATTAGTTCGGACGTGAATCATGAAATAAAATAAATACACAAAAAATATGAATAGATATCGTTTAAAAGGCAGCAAGTATCATGTGAATGTGATGCCAACTGTAGCCATTATGTAACTAGCTATCAGTTAGTAGCTAGCCACTAGAAGTCATCTTTCACAAAAGTTGTTCTAAAGCACACAAATATCAGTTTCATGCTCTGCACTCTTGCACAAACACAAGACCATAACTAAGTGCATATTATTATCAAAAAGTACACTAAATTAACAGTTCAAAATGATAACCATCTAATTCTACCTGCCAATATGTAAGAAAAACAACGGATTTGATTATGATAAACTTCGGAACTGGATTGAATGGTTGAAGCAGATCTTTGCATGCTACATAAAACAAAACCAAGGCATAGAGTGCCATTGTGTATGAGATTGTATAAATAATGGTGAGATACAAGTATGCTTGCTTGGCACTAAAATTTCCATCTTCATATTTCCCTTTCGCATAAAGTACGAATGTAACAGCAACTAATATAGGTTTAAGAATCACAAACTGCAAACACCCTTGTTTGCACCTCCGTATGAAACGCCTGCGCAGCTTGACAGTGTCAGAATGTGAGCTTGTCAAACATAAGCTTTGAAATGCAATCTCAAAAACCAACGGAAACCAAAATCAAAATTTTCCATAATGTCTCATTAAAAAAGGAATGCACTTACCCATCCAATGGCATTGCAGCGAAGCAACAGGTCATCAGACACCAAGATGGCTTCAGAGTTCGACCACTTAAACTTAAAACCACAGCTCCAGGGCCACCCACCCATGCCAGGCACAAAGACAAGAAATTATAAATGACCCAAGCTTCGTAACTGTAACAGAGCAAAGAAACCCAAAAAACAATAAGTTAACTATAGAAAATAGTCTCAAATCTCCTGCACCAATTGAGTACTAAAACCCTGTCGAAGTAAAAAGATCATGTTCTTCGTGACAAAAATCATCATGTACATGCAACAAGAAGCTCTCATAAAGCTAATGAATGAAGAAGTATCAACTCTTGCTTTAAGAGATGCCCAATAGTAACTATCTACCAGTACAACTAATAAAACATCAAAACATACATGTATTTTAGTATATTGGACATGTGAAAAGAACTTGACTATTTTACTCTCAAACAAAAAGTATTCAGGACAACAGCAGCAACAAAACGTAAGTCCCACTTAGTCATGCTAACGATCCACAAAATCCTTTTCCACCACTCTGTTTGATCTGGCTAACAGTCTCCTGAAGCTTCAGTTCTAGCAAATCATTCCATGCTATCTTAACTGAAGCTATTTTAAGTCCTTCCCTTTTTGAAGTCTATCATGTCAATTAATCATGCTATTGCCGCCGTCCAAATTAAGTAGCAAGTATCTGAACCATCTTAACTGTTCCTTGCCTTTATTTTCATCTCCTGACTTAACAAAGGGTGTGAATATCCCTTTATCATTTAGAGTTATACAGGTAATCCTTTTTTTTTTTTTTGGGGAAAATAAAAAGAAGAAAAATTATTATAGAAATAATGTACATTAAAAAAGGGAGCATTAGAAATCCTCCTAAGAAAGAAAAATAACCAAAAAGAAAAGCTACAGTCAAAATAATACAATCACGCTTCAAATCTGAAAAGCACATCCCCTTCAAACATCCATCTGCAAAAGCCCAAAGTGAAGCCAAATACCAAATCCTATCCCAGAGAAAACAAAGACAGCCAAATACTGAATCCGATCCCAAAGAAAACAAACACATTCCTGGTAAAGATATGAGAATTCTTCCACAGCCAACTACCCAAAAGACGGCAAAATTCCCACACTTCTACTACTCCAAACCATTTCCCCTCATACCAAACCCCATAAAGTAGCTAACAAGTCCTCCACCAAATGAGGACACACCCAACTCTCCCCAAACATAACAAAACCAACCATACAAAGGATGGAAATTAGGAGTGGCTTGAAATTACAGTTGGCTTTCCAACCACCAGCACTTTATTGAGGTTCATTAATTAGATACGTACACCATTTATTAAGTTTGTGGCTGTCTACTTTGACGATATCTTGTTTTAAAGCAAGGATTGTGAGGCTTGTATTGAACACCTGAAGGCTGTTTTGCAAGTTCTAAAGCAAAATCAGCTATATGCGAATCTGAAGAAGTGCAAGGTCATGGTTCACAGATTGGACTTTTCATGGTGTAGAAGTGGATCCAACTATGTCCAAGCAATTGTGGACTGGTTTACTCCTAATACAATGACTAAGACATCATGGATTAACAAATTTTTATAGAAGATTCAAGATTCATTGACAATTGTAGCACCATAATTGCACCCAATCACAGAATGTCCTAAAAGCAAGGTTATTGCTAGACTTTTGAGGCAGGAGAGAGTTTTCAGCTGATAAGTAGTTGATGACATGGGGGTGAGGGGGGGCACTTAAGAATGGGTCTCTCTGTCTCTTGCAAAACAACTCTCTCATCATCACTTGATATCGATCATGGCTGTGTGAATGGTAGACATTAAGGTGATCGATGCAGATCAAAGGTAAATCCTTCAATCTGATTGGAGGAGGGGAGACTCTTTTATTATGTGTTCGAGAACAAAATCTCTCCAAAGAGGTCAGTTAAACTCTCGAAGGAAGTAGAGGTAGCTTTTTGGGTTGCTGATGTTATGTAGGACCAGAAACAAGACCTTGGGAAGATCCTTGTTGCAGAATAATTAAGAAGAGTAGGGCTATGGAATTGTTGCGTTTAGTTAGGAATTATTATGTGTGTTTAGTATTAATTAGTATAGGATTATGTGTATTTGGGGGTTGTTTGTAATATTTGTGAAAAATATGGGTTTGTTTGTAATTCATGTAGTTTTAGGGGTATGTGTGTAATTATACGTGTTTAAGCTTTCTTATAAATAGTGTGTGAAAGCCATGTTGTAAGTTAGTTATTGATGAAATTGAATTGGAATTGAATGTGAGTTTTCCTTCTGGTATCTCCACTCTCTTCCCTTCCCCATCCTCTCTTCTAATTTCTCCATGGCTGCAGAACCTTGATGCTGCCCCTGCATCATTTAGTATCAGAGCCCAACCACAATCTCTATTCTTCCATTCCAGTCCACCCGTTCTCCCTTGCTCTTCTCATCTTCTCTTTTTCTTCTTTCTTTTATCTATTCTAATCTCCTGTTCTGTCCCTAATCCCCTGCTTGCCATCATCATTCTGCCCTCCTCTTCTACTCTGTTTCTCTTCTCCTTTTCTTCTTCTTCTTCTTCTTCTTCTTCTTTTAATTCTCTCCCAAAATTCTCTGACTCTGATTTCTGAATTCTGTTGTTGTCTTCTCTACTTGCAGCAGCCTCCGTTCAGCAATTCCTCCAATCTTCCATCTTCTTCTTTTCTTCTTCATTCTTCCTTCTTGTCTTCTTCTCTCTCTATTTCCTTTTCATCATTCTCTCTCTGATTCTTCTCTGTTCAGAAATTTCAGTCTTAAAAAAAAAAAAAAATCAAAAAGAACTTCTGCAGTTCTGAACTTTTCCATAAATTCTATCCGTGTCCCCATTTGTTCAAACACCACTCTCCAGCCACCATCCTGCAACACCACTGATTCCATTGAAAACAGAAATCTCCAAAACCCTTCCCCTCAAAATTGCATCACCGCACGACCCAGTTATGTGGCCCCACGCACTGGCCAAACTTCTCCAGCAGCCGAACCCTTCAAAATCCACCCTTGCGGGAGTTATTTTGACATACAGCCATCACCACTGTACTCCCCACTTCCTGATCTACCCTTGCCTGAAAAGTCATCTCCGGAGCATCATTGCCAGCAGCCCACACGCCGGAGACTGCGAGTGAGAATGTGCCAGAATCTCCTCCTGTTTTTAGTCTTGTGAGAAATTGCCCGGCCATGATATTTCTGGTTTTCTTTGCAATATTTTGAGCTGCAAGGAGATATTTTGATTGTAGACACAATATATTGCAAGAAAGCGCAATAATTTTTGGCACGAAACCCTAGAAATTGTGACTCCAGCATTAAAAATCATGTTTTGTTGCTGTAATTTGCGATTTTTCTTTGTGAATTTGTTTCATTTCAGCAGGACAATCAATATCAAGGTGAATTGAAGATAGTTTTTGAGAAATTGGGAGTAAGGCTTGTGGGAAATTGTATTAAAGGGCTGTTTGTGATATATAGCTGCAGCATATAGATGCATAAATTCAGCAACATGATGGCAAATTATAGAAAAAAGGAATGCCATTTGCCGAACTTTGTGCGTAATTTCAAGCTTTTCAACACCTTTCTCAAATGTGGAGAAAAGCTTCGCAAAATCATAAATGATGGAAGACGTCCAATGAATACAACAACAACAAAAACAAACCTCTATTCCCACTAGGTGGAGCCAGCTACATGAATCCTTTCCACCAATTCACCCGATCGAGAGCATTTTCCTCTATTAGATTAACGGCTATTAAATCCTTCCCCATTACCTCATTCCAAGTTACTTTAGGCCTACCCTTACCCCTTTTCATGCTAGAAATAATAACTAACTCACTCCTCCTCACAAGCACTTTACTAGGCCTGCGTTTCAAATGCCCAAACCATCTAAGCTACCCATCCCTTATCTAGCCTTCGATCGGTGCTATGCCTAAATTATTGCGTATATGCACATTTTTTACTTTATCTATTAATGTTAGACCACTCATCCACCTTAACATTTGCATTTCAGCAACTTTTACTTTTTGTATATGTTGTTTCTTAGTTGTTCAACATTCTGAACCATAAAGATGTCCAATGAATGTGGTTTTCATAAATGGAGTCACTAGAATGCAGCTTCATCCAGAACCTAACCCAAAGCCTTATGTGATATGTTGGGTTTATAACTCTACCATACATGTTCGCGAGAGATGTTTGGTTCCTATCCAAATGAGTAACTACTTTGATAAAGTTTGATGTGATATCATACCTATGAAGATTGACCATGTACTCCTTGGTTCTCCTTAGTTGGATGATTTGGGTGTGACTCAAGGTTATGAGAATGCATTTTCCTTCCACTATAATAGAAAGAAAATCATTTTGAAGTCTACTCTACCAACCAACCAGGACAAAGAATCTGAGATTATTGATCACATCAAAGTTACTCAACTTGAAGACACTACAAGTAGGGCAATGAGTGTGCTTGAAAACATCCAAAGTCTTTCAAACATTCCTATTGTAGAGTTTGTCATCCCCAATGAATTCTATGGTGCTGCCCATGGAATGTGGTTTCTTGTTCCATTCAAGTGCTAGCTTTCGAAGAGTCCAGGTTTGTCCTCACATTTAAAATTCGAGGCTGAATTTTTTCTAAATGGGGAAAGTTGATGTAGGGCAAAAAGCAAGCTTGTTAGAGAATAATTAAGAAGAGTAGGGTTAAAGAATTGTTGGATTTAGTTAGTAGTTCTTATGTGTGTTTAATATTAATTAGTATAGGATTATGTGTATTTGGGAGTTGTTTGTAATATTTGTAAAGTATAGGTTTGTTTGTAATTCATGTAGTTTTAGGGTTATGTGTGTAATTGTATGTGTGTAGGCTTTCTTACAAATAGTGTGCGAAAACCATGTTGTAGGTTAGCTCTTGATGAATTTGAACTGAAATTAAATGTGAGTTTTCCCCCCTGGTATCTCCTCTCTCCTCCCTTCCCCTACCTTACTTTCTTCAAATTTCACCATGGCTGCAGAACCTTGATGCTGCCCCTGCATCACGATGGCTTATCAACCTTCGTTCAGCTGGATAGGGGATCCAGAAACGTTCATAAGGGAAGTCTTCTATGCCGGATGGCGATTAGATGCATGATGCACAAAGGTGAGCAAGCTTTTGGAGCTAGGGCTGAGGGGAAAGGGAAGAACTTTTCAGTGTTTATTAGTACTTTCCTAGAGGTGTAAAAGGTAATGGATGAAAAAGATTCAAGAATGAGTTCTGCGAGTTCGCAAAGGAGTTTCGCCTTGATCTTGAAGAAGCAGGTGTGGCAAGCTCTTCAGCTCCCAGGTCCTAGAGTAAGGTGGTGCTAGAAGGGAAATCGGGTGAAGGTGACATAATTCATATGAAATCAGATCATTTATGTCCTTGGTGTGAGGGAGATTTGCGATTAAAGGATTCTGAAGTGATGGTTCCAGAACATCACAGCTCGTCCAGAGGAGAACAGGTGAAAGTGCATAGCGCTCCAGTGGTTGCTGCGAGAGTCACCGAGGCAGCTAGGATTGCTATCAGGGAAGACGAGGGCACAAAATCTGCACTGAGTGGCTAGTTCTCATCTTGGATTTGGGCCAGGAATGTGAGAAAGGAAGGTCTTCTTTCATAATAAATTTGGGTCATTTAATAGAACAGGCCCAAGGATTAAATAATAATTATTTGAGGGTTCTCCTCAACAGAGGTTTTCTCAATGGAGTCTTGCTTCTAAGAAGGCCCATTGTGAGGGTATGAGCGACCAGGCCCATCCCATATCCAATCCCACTAGTGAACAGGTCCATTCCCTTGGGAAAATTCACAGAAGCCAGAAAAGTGGGACAGGGGCATTCGGACAGTTGTTAATGAAGTCCAAGTCCTCTCTTCAGCTATACAAGACAAACTTAGTTTGGATAAACATTGAGTGTGTTATAAGGATGACTTTAGGTTGGTTTCAAAAACCATTCAAGAAGAAAACGATGTTATTAACAAAATGTCAGATCGGTTGTTGATTTTGATTTTGGTTTTGCAGAAGGGTTAGAGACTGGTATATCCATGAGTAATAGAAAAATAGAAGCAGGTTTGGGTACAAAATCTGATGCTTCAGGTTTTAACTCAAAAAAATTTAAGGGCCCAAAGGTGTCTGCTTGTTGGAAGGCTCCCCTAATGGGTGCAAAAATGAGGAAAGTATATGAAGCAAAAAGAACATTCTTATGAGATAAGACCAAATATTTCAAGGAAAGATTCTGAAGGTGATTTGAGTATTGTGGAGGATGCACTTGCTAAGATAAGGGTATAGGAAGTAATGGAATTAGCAAAGGAAATAAGTTCAAGTAATGGGGATATTTTTCAGATAATGACAGTGATGACATTAGTGAGTTTGTGTATGATGGGGGTTGGTGTTGGATGAGATTTGGGAACAATATGGATATGTTTCTAAATCCTGTGATGATTTTGGGGTCCATTCATATGTTCATCCAACACCATTGGAAGAATTGGAGGGGGGCTTCTATTTTTGATAATAAGGGGTTGGATAACAAAATGTGGTGCAATGATGGTATTTTACCTACACTAGAGGAGGTGATTTCTAGGAAGAATTTAGAAGCCCAAGAAATATTGGATAAATTGGACTTGAAAATGAGTAATGCCGGAGTAATGCTCGGTGAATTACGATGGGAAGGGATTGAAAAGGGGTCTTCCTTGGTTAATTGTTCTTTTTGTTTATTGTTTTTTTTTTGTTTTATTTTATCTTTCTTTTCTTTTCTTTTCTTTTTTCTTTTTTTAGTTTTTACTCTCTCTCTCTCTCTCTCTCACATATACCCTCTTTCATTATCCAAAAAAAAAAGTGGTTGATCATTGATGACATGAGCACCCATCTAAGCTTTACTGGATTTTCAAAGCAAAAACAAAATTTAAAGTAGATTGTGATGCATCTAAATTGGGGATTGAAGATGTTCAGAGTAGAGCTGTACTCAGTTTTTTTTGGTTCGATTTTACACAAAACCAAACAACGAATCGAAACAAACTGGTTCCCATATTGCAAACTGTTATTGAACCGTAAACCGATGTTTCAGTTTAAAAAGAAAAATGGTTCTTTGGTCCAGTTTTCGGTTATTAACCGGACTGGACCTCACAACAATAATTATACTTTAGGCCTATTTCAAATTGTTCAATGGGCGCCATTCAGCAATTTCATCTTACTGCAGCCCAGATAAAGTGAAAAGGACGGAATAGGGGCCTGCTTTAATAGGTGGAGAAGGCTCCCCCAAAGTAGAGGCTAGTCGACGTGGGCTGCAGGTATCAAGGCTAAAGGGTGAAGGCTGGGTAATGGGAGGGCTGGGCAATGAGCAATCCCTTGAGAATCTCGTCCAACATCGGTAATACATGGGAGAAAAGCCCTCATCCTCATGCATAGGTTCTAACCCTTCCATCTCTTCTGCTATAATTAAATATGTGTATATTATCATAACTAAATTTTAATAAATAATTGAAGATTATACAATTAATAATTTAGAGTTAGAAATTGGGCAAAAGTTTTTAGATAAATATATAATTTGGTTTATTCGGTTTGGTTTTCCTGTATAACTTTTTTTTCCAAATTGAAAAACCGAAACTGAACATAAAAACCGAAAAACCAAACCGAAATGTTAAGCAGTTCAGTTTTGGTCCAGTTTTTGGTTTTTTGGTAATTTTATGTACGCTATGAGGGGTGTCCAATTTTTTATTTCAGCAAGAAACTTAATGGGGTACAACAAAATTACAGCACCTATGATCAGGACTTCAGTGCTATTGTCCAAGCCTTAAAATTTTGTGGTTATTACCTGATTCAGAGAGAAATTATTTTACATTGATCAAGAGTTTTATGTTATTTAAACTCTCAGACGAAACTCAATCATAGACACCACAAAATGGGTGGCTTTCTTGCAAGAATATACTATTGGCAGATGCACTACAAGGCTTGTTCACAAAACACGTTGTCAGATGCACTACGCAATGTTTCAAAAGCAACGGTGCAAGGCAAGCATTTCAACACCTCAGGATTTAGCAAATGGGTGCTTTGGTTATTCCTTAATTTAAAAAAATTAAAATTAAAATTTTTCATTAATGGAATGAACTGACAATTTCACTCAATAAACAAATGTCTACAAATTGAAATTTTTTTCAATTTACTTGGTTAACTAACATATGTAATATAAGTATGCGTGTGTGTGTGTATAAGATATATATACATATTTATAAACGAATATAGACATATCCAATTCACACAAATATATTTATAAACATATTTAATATATATATATATATATATATATATGAGGATCTTCAAATATTTATTGTATGTATTGGTTAATTTGATTAACTTGTCTTAAATTTTTAATTGAACTGAAAAAAAAAAAAAAAAAAATTATGCCTAGTTGAATAACAGGATTAAATGAACCAAAATAACTGGTTTTTTTCAATTAATTCAATTTTAACCAAATATTGCACAGACCTATTAGCCCAAAAGAATCAAGGCATAAGCCTTTGTAGGAATGTATATTTTAATTAACAAATGAAAAACAAGGTGTCCCTGAGCCACAAGGCTCACAGTGTACGCAGCCTTGCCCCTGCTTTTATGCAAAGAGGCTGTTTCCTTGGACTCGAACCCATGACCAACCAGTCATGTGTAGGCCATTCTTATCCACAAACTCAAGCAAAGCATGCCAAGGCAAGAGTGTACCAGCCCAATAATTTTTTCTTTTTTAAAAGCAGAAGCAGCTCAATGCAGG